>NW_021850682.1:121454-127264 GCF_003651465.1 Formica exsecta
ATTAAAACAAAAATAAACTTTGTTTCTTAAATGTGTGAAAATATTAAGTTTATATTTTTATTTAAATATAATAATTAATCAATCATTTAAATTGTTATGTAAGAAAAAAATTACATATTTTACATACAGTATTTATAGTTCGTTAATATCAGCTGACCGCCGTACATGGTATTCATATACATAAGAAACAATAAAGTCAGCTGTGCAGTAGAAATCAATATTACCTAATTTGTAAAATCAATAACAGATGACAGATCGGTACGCGTGTATGTATACGGATCTGAGCCTGAGCGCGCGAGCTCTACGCGATATCATTGGCAAACTTTGATCGCTTATAACTCAAAATTCAAAATTGAAACATTAAAATTTCGTTTCTAAATTTTGCCGTTATATTAAAACGATTGCCTAAGAAAATAAAACACGATCGAAAACAAACAGCGTCGCGGTCACCCGCTCGGTGCGTGATCGCATTCTTCTTAGGATGAAAAACTGTGACAAACAGCAAGTTCTCGAAGGTTCGAAATCAGAAAAACTTGTTATTCAGATCGGCAGAATGCGAGTTTCCGCGTTCGGTCGATTTAGTCTGCCTACGACAACGATTCGAGCTGGTCGACAGCAATCGATCATAGTTTCGAATATTATCATTTCTCGTGTGATATTCCTTCGTGTCTTATTCTCGCTCGTGTCGCGTACGCAGTAGGCTTACTCGTCTCAAATTCGGTCCGAATTGTCTCGCCATACGATCGCATTCATATTCTCGCGGCGGTCAATTCGGTCATATCTCCAACTGTATTCTTCAATTCAGTTAGTGCTAAGACATTGTGAACGTTAATTCTGTGGAGTCCGAGAGTCGACGCTCGTTAACCGCATCGCGAATGTCCTCTGCCTCGCGCCAAGCAACATCCGGCGTCCGCGTGCAAGATATCCGTTCTCGCGAGAGCCTCTAGCAAGAAGCTCTACAAGATTTCCGATTCGCGTCGAAGGCAGTCATTAACAGGACATTTTGAAGATATCCGTCGGATTCGCGGAACACGTGACGTTGCTCGCTCCTCTTATTCTAAATAAACGAATAGTCAAAACAATCTGCACTCGACTCTTTTCTCACTCTCCTTATCCTCCAGCGAATCTACGGATTCGCGTTACACACCGCTTCTCGCTCATCTCTGAGCGCCTCTCTCAGTTTCGGGCGATCTCGTCGAGGTCGACTCCCGAACATATTGGTCCTTCGAGCCGGATAGTGATCGATTTACCACGCTAATTTGCAACAATACCGATCTAACTGACTTTGCGCGCGTGCATTTCTTGTCATCTTGTCTAAAAGATCGTGCATTAGAATGTATAGCGAATATTTCTGTAACCGCTGCTAATTTTGAAATTGCATGGAAGGCTTTGATCTCGCGGTACGAAAGCAAACGACGGTCGATAAATACACATCTTTCGACATTGCTTAACTTATCAACGATAACGCGCGAGTCGGCTTCCGAGCTGCAAACTTTATGTGACAAAATCAATATCGCGGTAACGTCCTTAAAAAATCTAAACCGAAAACCGGAGGAACTTTGGAACGACATTCTCGTTCACCTTATCGTGCAAAAATTAGATCCGATCAAGCGAAAAGCATGGAACGTGAAAGCAAGCGATACCGATGCTCCGCCGGCGTATGAGGATTTTCTTCGTTTTCTTCAATCTCGTACTCGCGCGCTCGAAGAATATGCTACAACCTCAAGCTCCAAGAACACTACAAAACCAAGATCAGCCTCGCGAGCCTCGCGAGCAACCGCATCCACTAATGCACAATCGCAGTGCTCGCTGTGTCCAGCTCGACACTTTATTAATGTATGTCCTACGTTCGTGAGCAAAAATGCGAGTCAACGTCGCGATATCATCAAGCAACAAAAACGTTGTTTTAATTGTTTGAGCGCAAGGCATTCCACACATGAATGCAAAAGTAAATATTCTTGTCGGGTTTGTCACAAGAAGCATCATTCGATGCTACACATTGACTCGGATCCTAGCTCAAGTGCATTGAAAAATGCACAGTCTAATTGCTCGTCGCCTCAAGCGTCGGATGCGACGCCGGAGGTAAACTCGTTGAGCGCCTCAACCATAACGCGAAAGCGCTCACCCGTCTTTTTAGCGACGGCCTGGGTAACAGTTCGCAGTCCGTCGGGTCGCACCGCTGTCGTTCGAGCTCTCCTCGATCAGGGCTCGGAAATGACATTCATTTCGGAAAGTTTAGCGCAAATCTTGCGCTTAAAACGAATTCGCATGCCGATCTCCGTTTCCGCCGTCGGCGGGATAAACGCGGGGACTTTTCAACATGCAACACACATATTTATTTCTCATCGAGAATCTTTCGCTCCGTCGCTCTCAACCACCGCGCTCATTCTAAAGTCGCTAACCTCTTACACTCCGAGAAGACAAGTGGATCTCTCGTCACTTTCTTATCTCTCCGATTTACCGCGAGCAGATTCGGATCCGACGAGTTCTGAATGAAACCAATGACACCATCTTATGTTCCCCTCAAAACCATACAATTTTTGTTCAAAACGTTTTTTTCTAAAATGCTTACTTTTTGAAAGAAAAAGGGTGTACGAGTGGTCTAAGACACCTTGTATATCGTTACTGTAAAATTTTTGTTTTTCGCGCTTATTGATCCGAAAATAATTACAATGAATTAATGATATTTTACCAATTAAAATGATACCAAACACGAAATCGGATAATTTTTAATCAATTATATAATTATATATGATTACTTATTTCATTAAAAATAATCCGATTTATGTCATATTAAGTGTCATTTTAATCGCAAAAATTATTTTCAGATATATAAAATGCGAAATATATAACTTTTATTTTCTATAGTAAGGTGACATGTACATGTCAAAGATTACAGATAAACATTATATTTATATTCATACTAATAAAATCCAAAATGTAAGTTTCAGTTTTTATTTTATAAAATGTTTATATTTTGTACATAAGGAAAGAACCTCTGTGAAGTTGGCCCCACATTTAAAAAATTTTAAAAAAATTGTTAGAGTTCTGGGTGCCCCCCGAGGAGTTCTAAAGTTCTTTATCGATTTTAGAAAGAGTTCCGTCGTTTAAAGCACCGAAAATAGCACTTGAAGATATGGGGGGGCCATAGTTCAAGATCTATAGGGGTAACATTTTTTCTCGGTAACAGGCAGTTCTGTCGACAGTTCTGGAACCCCCCCGAAGAGTTCTAACGATAACTAGTAGCACTCGGAGCGCTACGATGCAAAATAAAAAAGTTCTCGCTAGTCTAAGTCGCAAATCCGATAAATTTCTAAGTCCCATAGGGGTAACATTTTTTTCTCGGTAACGGGCAGTTCGGTCGATAGTTCTGGCAGCCCTCCGAAGAGTTCTAACGATAATTCACTGGTCGAAGTCGCAAATCCGAAAATTTTGTAAGTGCCAAAGATTTTGTAAGTCCCAGTGAAAAATTATCTTCGCAAATTCAACGTTCTATGGAGAGTTGTGGATAGCCTCTCACGAGTTCTAAATATGGTAAGCTTGGTAAATATCTTTGATGCGTAACGAATAATCTCACGTTTTCTACATATATAACTAAAATAATATAATTAATTTTTATTTGTCTTTTAGGGAATTAAAAACTTTTTTTAAATTTTTACATTTTTAAAAATAACCAAATTATTGTTTAGATTTGCAAATTGTTTGCAAATTTTTGTCGCATGTATCCGAGGTGTATTTGAAATGTATTTGAGAGTATTTGATCGCATGATCTTAATGTTTCACGTAAATTATTACATGCGGACATATTTCTTCTGTTCCATTTGGAATAGATTGTTTTGACGCCATATCATCGTATTTGTATCAATTTGTTCTTGTGTAATACGCAACATAATGTCCGTTGCTGAATCTACTACCGTATTTAATACATGATACGACGCCTGACAAACTATATTGAGTATTATCAACAACAACAAGTTTTGTTATATTGTCCAAGGCATAATTGTGTTTTTTCTACCATATTTTGGTTGTGTATATAGTTGGGATCATTATAGTTGGGATTCAAAATACTGTTATCAATAATCAGATTAGATCCATATAAAATGGTACGGCTAATGCGCTATTTGCAATTATTGCATCGTTTCTTTTTGGGCAATGATATCATCATTTATCATTTATCTTGCTGCATATTATCTAATCCATCTTTTTATTATTATATCCACATTTATGTTGCATCGTGACATCTTTTATAATTATGACAGCAACCCAGCAAACCAATATGTAACTGTTACATAACCTAGGGAGCACATAAAAAGAACAATGTTATGTTTCACGATTATATAGACGAGATGTAAGTGTTATATAAGCTTGAAAGCACTTTAGAAGAACATAGTTATATTTCTTCGTTACGTATATAACACAAAATAGTTCTTTAAAAAGGTAATATAACACACACATAACTCGTGATACATAACATAAATATAACAACTGTAATCGTTTAGCAATATAACAAATGTTATATTACTAATACATACAGAATATATTATTACAGATATTCATTTATTATAATATATTTGTGATGTAACTTTAGTAACACGCAGAGTTATTTTTTTCTCCTTATAAATTGGGATTATAGTTCATGCACTTACCGCTATGTGGCACGTTATTTACTATCTATACCCGTATTCAAGTTTCTGTCAAGTGTATATAAAGCCTGCGAAATGCGGATAATAAAACATTGTAATTATTTCTATCAGTTTAATTTCTCATACGATTCCCATACAGGAGAATTCAGATATTGGATTGATTTTGGGAAAATCGGACAGATATAAATGTCCGATCTTCATTTATTTTGGACGATTTCTGTCCAAATAAGTGAAAATAATTATTTGTTATTATTTACTTAAGATATAAAATAGAAATTAACTTCCATATAAATAAAATCTTTAATTTTATAAATTAATTAAATTTACCTAAGAGCCGTACCAGAACGTAACATTTACCTGTACAAGTAATATTACATGTAACATTCATGATACTCGTGTAATATTACATATACGTCTATGTTATATGCTGTGGTTTGCTGGGAATTGTCACAACTATATGCAGTTGTGCAACTGGGGATATTTTGAAAGTAATATTCTGCAAGATGCGCAGCATTGCAGTTTTTTTTACTCTAGATGTTTAAGGAATACTATATATATAAAATTATACACATGTATACATAAACATGTGTACATAACCATTTTGTTTATCTATATACATAATATTTGACATATCAAATGATGTAATCAGTATACGGATAATATTTGATATATCAAACGATATAGTCGGTATACAGATTACAGATATTACCATCGATATATTTATTATATCACAGTACTGTCAGCTATGAGCGCCGCTACTGCGATGCGGTAGAAACGAGAACTATACTTTTGTCCGGAGACGACCAAGGAGACCAACACGTTTCTTACTCATAAATTTTCCGTTTCGGACTTTGCATCGTAATATCTCCGTTTATGTTATATGTAGAACGAAAATAACGAAAATATTCTTATATAAATCAAACTCAAGCTATCGATTAAGCCTAGTAAAAACTCGATCCATTCAGCGGTTATTGCAATCTAATAATCTCAAGTACTCTCAACTAATCGACTCGCGTGAAGATACACGGGGTGCCTTGCTGTCGCTACGCGCGATCTTTGGCTACGCGTGACTTGGCGCGAGACACTACCGTGTCTCTTGATTACAAAACTATGAAATATTATTTAATATTAATAATTGAATTTGATGTGCATGTTTATCTATATCAA
>NW_021850682.1:127597-132858 GCF_003651465.1 Formica exsecta
TAGTGTCTTCATTTTTCAGTCTACTTGTTTTAGGTATACTATATATATAAAATTATACACATGTATACATAAACATGTATACATAACCATTTTGTTTATCTATATACATAATATTTGACATATCAAATGATGTAATCAGTATACGGATAATATTTGATATATCAAACGATATAGTCGGTATACAGATTACAGATATTACCATCGATATATTTATTATATCACAGTACTGTCAGCTATGAGCGCCGCTACTGCGATGCGGTAGAAAGGAGAACCGTACTTTTGTCCGGAGACGACCAAGGAGACCAACACGTTTCTTACTCATAAATTTTCCGTTTCGGACTTTGCATCGTAATATCTCCGTTTATGTTATATGTAGAACGAAAATAAAGATGCTTTTCTTATATAAATCAAACTCAAGCTATCGATTAAGCCTAGTAAAAACTCGATCCATTCAGCGGTTATTGCAATCTAATAATCTCAAGTACTCTCAACTAATCGACTCGCGTGAAGATACACGGGGTGCCTTGCTGTCGCTACGCGCGATCTTTGGCTTCGCGTGACTTGGCGCGAGACACTACCGTGTCTCTTGATTTCGAGTGAATATTTCTTTGTTATAAATTGGGATATCGCACAGGATCGTTGGTCGTGTACGATGATCACTCGCAGCAATTTTTTCGTGTTAAGATATCCGTTATAAACTCCGTTTTATAAACTGATCAGAAGGAATTAATGCAATAGTATCTCTTTTATAAGCATGGCACATACCGCCGATATCATTTGCGACGACTTGAAAAATAGAATCAATTGCGTAAGTTCTTCGCACAATGATTCGTTCTTTTTCAATCGTCGTGGCATTGCATAAACTGCCATTTTTTAAGATTGGGATACCTATAGTTTTATTAATATTAATTAAATCCTAATCAGTGCATGGCGTTAGGTAATTTGGTTTGATTTACTTTGCAACCTTTTTATTTTCGCAATCCGATGTTTTTCTTTGGATTTTACAACGCCAATTTTCTATTTTATTTAATGTATCTCGCGCAATCCCGTTTTTATTTTCTATATCTTTATCTTCTATATTTTCATTTTTTCTTTCGTTCTCATTTTTTATTGAGGATAATTTCTCCTCTATAGACGATCTGAGGTCTTTACCAAGCTCGTGATATCTTTGCGTAACGTCGTTTTTTGATCAAATGTACCAGCCGTTAATAGAAGCCTACCCATACAGCGCAGAACATTGCAATTACATTGCAGCAATGTTACAATCTTGCAAGTTGCAATGTAATATTGTTGAGGCATTATTGGAACATGTAATTGTAATATTTCATGAGAATGTTACAGCAACATTCCAAAAACATTACAAAAAACAGTTTTCGATAATCGCTAGTTCGTTCGTTCTGAAAAAGTTAAAATTATCCATTTATTGTCTATATAAGATGTAAAATAGTCTAATATTTGTATAAATAAAATTTCAACTTCTATGAATTAAATTATTTAATCATTATCAATTTCTTAAATTTGTAAATTATTTATAAAATAGCGATGTTAATTATAGAAAACAGAATTATAGATAACAGAAAATTGTTTAATAGTTTCCATTTCTGTATAAAACCAAAAATTTGGTAATAATCTTTTAATATGTAAAATGCTTTAAATTTAATAAATAAACATTGAGAATATATAAAAACATCCAAGAGGGACGAGAAAAAACTCGTTGTAATTCACAAAATCTTTTTTTCTTATCTCTCTTGGATAGTCTTTATATATTTTCAAAGTTTATCTATTAAATTTGAAGCGTTTTGCATATTTGTAGCAATGCATTTCAATATTACAAATACATTGCACCGTAACATTACTGTTGTCTTACATTGTAATATTTCTAAGGGCGGACATTTCAACGTTGCCGCAGACTTGCAGTAACATTGCAGAAACATTTCGCAACTTCGATGCAATTTTACAATGTTTCAATGCTGTATGGGTACCTTCTAAATATTCCAGATGACGAAAAACAAATTTATCAATGCGCATAGGCAATTGATTTTTAAACGCTCTGGTCTTTAGTTCCGAAAATTCAGCTTCGACAATGATGACGTGGCAATTTGCGAACCACGCTTGAAATGTGATCTCATTATACCTGTCCATACAGGTAAATAAGTCATAAAAGATTTTATTTTTTTTGCAGCTTCGGGATTATAATACGCATTAACAACGCTCACATTATGTGAGTTACGAGCAATTTCTTGAGCATCAAGAAATACATTTTCGGTCCAGTCTCCGGTCTTGTCTAATATCCTCGTCGTCGTTGTAATCAAGATTATCTTTTTCAACATCACCGATAATTACGCCTTTAATAAAATTATTTACGTCTCTCAATTTCAAATAATAATGATCCACTTTTGTCTAGGCCTATTTCCTCGCTCAAAGCTACTATTAGCCGATTTTATAAAATAATGCAGTTCGGTAAAATTTTATATTTAATATGCCCATCCTAAACATTAAAAAAAAAATTATCGCATTTTAAGCACTTTTCCTCTTATTCCCATTTAGCGATTATACTTATAAAATAGCTAATATACAATCTTATGTAATATTGTCAGACGTTATCAGAATATATATTATTAATAATATTATAACAGATTTGTATATAATGATTTAAGTCGATGTAATTTACGATGTGCGAATATACGCACGATTGCGATAAGGATTGCCTTCTCAAAATCTGTTTAATAATTCTATGTATTGGTGCACCATCTCTTACAATTTCTGATAAAAAATAATTTATTGTCGATACATCCTGCTTTGCAGAGACCATATGAAAAGCAGGAAAATTACTAAATTTAGAAACGCAAACACATTGTAACGGTTCACCTTTCCCGTACGCCGCGGATCAAGGCTCGCCGGTGCCAGGATTCGGGAGAAGGGGGGAACTCCAACTTACTGTGCCTCGTATAAGCGGTTTAAATAATTAGGTTTATTCAAAAAGATATTTAACACTGAAAGCTATGCGAAGCAACATGCGGGTACGGTGTGTACAGAGTTTTGCGCGGGAGCGGTTGTTATTCGCAAGGTGACGTGCAAGCACGGTGCGTACAGAGTTTCGCGCATGAGCTCAGGAAGCGAGCGTGGCTCAAGCGGAGTTTCGCGCAGCTCAGGAAGCGAGCGTGGCTCAAGCGGCCGTGTTCTGCAATCACGGTGTTCGCATGCAAATAAGCTATGATTATGCAATGAGGTACAGTACAGATCTTAACACTAAGGGAGTCGCGTGGCCTTCAACGTTATTCCAACTGCCGGACTGCCTTATCCTTAAAAGGACGGGGCGTCGGCGTTCTCGGCGTTCTATCCTTAAAAGGACTGACGCTCCTTAGTAATCTGAAGGCCGTGTGTGAAGGTGAAATCGACGCGACACTTGGCGGGAATCCTAATGTCTAATTAACTTACAGTCAGGATGCGCGGTATATACAGGGCGGTCTTACAATATGAACAGGTCGCGGTATATACAATGCGGTCTTACAATATGAACAGGTCGCGGTATATACAATGCGGTCTTACAATATGAACAGGTCGCGGTATATACAATGCGGTCTTACAATATGAACAGGTCGCGGTATATACAATGCGGTCTTACAATATGAACAGGTCGCGGTATATACAATGCGGTCTTACAATATGAACAGGTCGCGGTATCTACAAACGGTGCTAGAGTCTATCAGGACGCGGAGACCGGAGCGGTCTTACTGGTTACGGTATATGTACAATGGTCTTACAATAGAGCAGGTCGCGGGGCGCCATTGGCGCCGAGCCTCAGGATTGCGGGCGGCTGGTCGGTCCGCGAGGCTGGTAACGGTATCGTTACAACATTGATATAAAAATAAATGTGGCGACTTTTCTTTATTAAGGAGGAGTAATTTTTTCCCTACGCTTCCAGTGGCATTTATGGTTAAAAAGCAATTGGTATCTGTTTTTGCGCTTTTTTATACATAAGCTGTTGTTCCAACGATCATTGCATATAACAAAACGGATTTCATCCTCTGTTGTGTATTATATGCAAGAATCTAGTACACTTGGCGATATGTAAATTGTGCAAAGAATCAGTATTGGGTAATTGTAGACATTTGTCCAATTTCGCCTTGCGCAAAACTATCGCATTACTTTTTGGCCTCTTCATTGCGCCGAACATTAGCATTTTTATGCCCGTCTAATAATTCGTTCGTAATTTTTTCATATAGAAACCCTTTTAATGCTCTTTTTCTCTTATGTATAATTTCCGTTGAATCCTGCGAGAGTGCATTCAAATATTATATTATTCGCTTTCATAGGCTTATTATATAATATGCCTACAAGATGTACGCCACATTCATTACACATATCTTTAAATCGTGCCTAATACTTAGCATTGCTATTGACATATACCTTAGTGTTTAAATGTAAATTCGCACCGTAATTTTTTTTGCTCCCATATTTTTTCAGCAAAGAGGTGTTCCCTTTTCAGCTTGCAACGACATATATCTCCGTTTATCACGTCCGTATGTTTGGCGCGTAGATGTTATTTGCGTCCATTTTTCTTAAATAATAAACTTAAAATTTTTTAAAGTTTCAGAAGTAGAAATGTTATCGCTTACATTAAAAGTATTATCTTTCGAATCGTTATATGTAGCTTTTTTATTAATACCTAAACGTTTTCATTACAATGCTGTACATACCGCTTTTATTATTTTTTAAAATCGTATAAACATGTTTCGGGGTGATATATGATCCACTATTTACAAGTGTTTCAGCTATCATACGATAAAGATCATGAAAATGTGGAAAAATTTTACCATCATCATCTACAGTTTTATATTTGTCATTTGTTATGACATTACGCAATTTCTCTTTATCGTACATAATGGAAAAAAATATCTAAAGAATTTAATGTAGAAGACATAAAATAATACTTTATATATGTAATAGTGCCGTATTGAAAATGTTTAGCATTAATAAAAAGGCTACATATAATTCGAAAGATAGTACTTTATATATATATATGATTATAAACTAAGGAAAATTAGTAAATTAAAGAGGATTGTTACAGCTAATAAATCTAAATCTAAAGAACCATAAAAAAACCTGAAGCTGAAATAAAATCTAAAATATGAAAAATCTAAGTTTAAAAAGGAAAACCTAAAAGAAATTTAAAAATGATATAGCTGCATGGGTTGTATCATATAATATTCCCCACAATGCATCTAATGCATTGTTGAAAATTTTGAATCAACATACAT
>NW_021850683.1:0-200 GCF_003651465.1 Formica exsecta
TGTTGGAAATGATTACGCGTTCGCATCTACTCAAATAAAACATTTTTCGCACACTCAATACATTGCCCTGCCTCAAACGTCTTTTCGCACAATCGAGATAGATATAAGAGAGAAACTAGGACAGAGTATACCATTCGAATTTGGAACACTGACAATGACATTACACTTTAGACGTATAGAGTAGATAACATAAAAATAAT
>NW_021850684.1:0-484 GCF_003651465.1 Formica exsecta
TTATGAAAAAGCAACGTCCGTCGATTGACTAAATTTTTCAAAAGTATGTCAAAGAATGCCGAAGAAAAAAAAATGTAGCACAATTTCGTTAATTGGATTTTAAAGAGCAGAGTTTTATCTTTAATTTGCTTTATTAATGAATGTCCTACGATTTTTTTTCGCCGAGTTATTCACTACTGAAGTAAAATCGATCTATTGAGTTTGAGCGTTCATAACTAGTGAAAAAATTATCGCACAATGATTATTAAAAAAGTAATTTAAAGAGAAAAGTCGGCACTTTAACATGTACTAATTGTTTTTTCAATTAATATTCATTGTTAAAGTGTAATCATTACTTTAAAGTCAAGTAAAAATTGCACTTTTTCCCTTTTTCATTTAAATCAATACAACTTAATATGTGTGTGTATTGTGTGTGTGTTGTGTGTGTGTTATGTGTGTCTGTGTACGCGCACGAACAGAACGAGACCCCGCGATTCGTCACTCT
>NW_021850685.1:0-232 GCF_003651465.1 Formica exsecta
GTGAGTAACTATATGACTACATTTAGGCTACGTTCGAAAACACCAATGGTGTGCACACGAACGTTATCTGAAAGTTGAACAAAGATAGAACGCTTATATCTGCGATTGCGATTTTGCCTCAGCCAATCAGAAAGCACCAATTGCGAGTATGATTGGAGGGTTGGAGCGTAGCAAATCGCGATCACATACGCAATCGCGGTCCCGAGCCGCTAGTGTGATTAAAGGCGCGTTC
>NW_021850686.1:0-236 GCF_003651465.1 Formica exsecta
TTATAATTCGATTTAATTTAATTTATAGTATCAATGTACGAGCGACATAAAAATTCCCGGGTTTCTAAATTTTGAGCACCGGCGATTTAAAAGAACGGTGCGACGGCACGAGCGCGAGATACGCGAGGACGTGTGGGAAGACAACGGCCCTGACGGCCTCTATTTAGACCTGAGACGTCTCTTCGGGCTCAAACCCTATGAGGAGGATGTAGAGGAATCATGGGACGAGCCTCCGA
>NW_021850687.1:0-203 GCF_003651465.1 Formica exsecta
AAACAATATTACTACCTGATATTATATTTATTTCCCTTCTTTTTTTTTGTCTCTTTCTTTCTTCCTCCCTCTCTTTTGCTCATATTTCCTCTTCTTTAATTTTATCTCTTTCTCTCTCTCTCTCTCTCTCTCTCTCTCTCTCTTTCTATCTCTTCGTGTTTTCCTTAATTTTAAATAAAATATTTAAAAGATTATTAACTATT
>NW_021850688.1:0-390 GCF_003651465.1 Formica exsecta
TTATATTTTGTCAACTGTTAACTGTTGATAAGCTAGAATGGAAAACCGTCATCCTGGTAAATTTTAATGACTGTCAAATAAGTCCTAAAATAATTGCAGAGTACAACCACATTATTTTAGTGTCACTTTTGACCATCTTACTAATATTTGCACATTTAATCTAAATTTTTAAAAAGGTTTAGATAATTTAATGTTGGAATTATTTCCTTTTTGTAAGGATACACTTATCGTTAGATACGAGAAGCGAAATATATTATATATTTGATCTTGTATATATATTCTTATGATTCTGAATATATCTATTATAAGACACAATTAATTCGATTTTATTGATTAAGATAAATACACAAGGATAGAATATGTTTTTGTGCGTGTAAATAAAAAAAAAAT
>NW_021850689.1:0-256 GCF_003651465.1 Formica exsecta
TTAGTTATTTTATGTAGGAACTGTACCGATGCAGTAAACAGGATGATTAATGAAGAAGGGCACCTTGATGTGCGATGTGGCAGGGATTCGGCGCGCGGAGATGTTATGTGCACAACGTTTCCCGTGCGCTCAATTCAATCCACTGGCGGATGGAACTCGCATCCGCCGGGGGGGGTTTTTAGTGGGTAGTCTCCTGGCCGTTTGTTTAGGCCAGCGAGGAGTCCCACACACGCCCCGGGGCCGGCCCCGGGGTACG
>NW_021850690.1:0-224 GCF_003651465.1 Formica exsecta
TTCCAAATGAAAGAAACTTGCGTACACTTCCATCTTAGCCTTGTGTGCCAAGAAGTGTTGTTCCTTAATTTTCTTGAGTTGTTTTGAAAATTTTCAGCAAATCTCACTTACAGGCACGTAACTAAGACATTCCGAACGAACGAAACTTGCATACAAAGCGATCATAGCTCTGTGAACCGAGAAGTATTGTTTCTAAATTTCCTTGATGTATTTCGAGAATTTTC
>NW_021850691.1:0-215 GCF_003651465.1 Formica exsecta
GATCATATTCTAGAGGTCAAAATAAGACTTTTTTTCGTATGAACACATGGGTCTGCAAATAAACCTTCCTCCGAACTAGAGGCCCCTAAAGTTTGGGGAAAAAATTAAAAATTGGCTGTATTTAAAAAAAAAAAATGACAGAAGGTTGAAATTTGGTATAGCCCAGCAAGTTATGAAGTAAAGTAAGCCACTAAAATGAAAAAATAAAAACGTAT
>NW_021850692.1:0-20014 GCF_003651465.1 Formica exsecta
AGGCAAAAACTATACGGAGGCGTATCGTGGATTCCGTAGTAAATACGTATCTAAAAAAGTTTTATTTAATCTCAATAAATGGTATTATCTTTTTTAATACAAGTAAATCAAAAGTGAATATTTTTTAAAATAAATAATATGGGACGTATGTGCACGTACATCAAATATTACTAACCTACGCAATAATATTTGAAATAACTTGTCCTCGTAAAAATTTGAGATGCGCACAAAAAGTTAAATAATCCTAATAATAATATATTAAATATAAATAATATTAGAAGATATAAAGAAAACATTTTTTAAAATATTTTTCAGACAATTTCTTATGCCGCTGATCCTCAAATATTGAAGACATTCTATGATAGTTATGCAAGTTGTCTCGAGGAATTGAATGTGCAGCGTGAGTATCGATAATGTTATAATTAAATATTGGATTTAAATGGGTATAAATTATAATATAAAATATAAAATATGTCATATTTATTGAATTGAGCCAAAAAGAAGATTTTTGTGTTTCACAGTTTTTGAATTAAAATTATAATCGCAATAGGCATTTCCAAAACAAGCTCTTCAATATTTTTCTTTCAAAATAAAAAAAAAAGCAAAGAATTAATTTTCTCTCTTCGACTAATAATTTTACTATTTTAAAACTAAATTTAATAATAAAATGCGACAAATTTTTTCCAAGAATTCCACTTTACAGATGGCAATATTAAACAAATAAATTGTATATTTAAATATTTTTAAACAGATTTTAGACTTATCTAAAACTTATCTAAAACTGATCTAATTGCCAAATACATATAAAATTATATTATTAAATTTGTAATTTATATATTTCAGAATGGACACCGGAAGTGGCAAAATGTAAAATGCAGAAGGATGGACTGGTACGTTTGTACATATACATATAGATAAATTATCATATTGATAAAATATACACAATTTACACACAGAATAATTTTGCACAAAAGTACTAATATTATTTTATTTCGTAATTTAAAAAAAATAAACTATAACACAAATAAAGTTCAAACATAATAATTTAAGTTTTCAAACAATAATTATAAGATATGTATAAAAACTATTCATATCAAAAAAGAGACCAATTGATTTATTTCTTTACACGATAAATAAAATTGATTCTAACTATGTTTATAAAATAAAAATTATAACGTTTCGTGAATACTAATAATTCTTGATATAACTGATAATAATTTTCGATATTAATACAACAAGTCTAACATTTATGGTATTAAAAATCATAGTTAAATTTGAATTTTAATCAAATTTGATTTTAATTTGTCTTAAAATTTTGTGTAGCAGGCATAGTTAGCAATTATTTTAATTTTAAATGCCATTAGCAATTAACTAATAACATGTTATTATTTATAATCAAAAAAGAAAGATGGTCCTAAAATTAATTGCAATATACAACTAATTTAATTGTTTAAAGAGAAAAAAGATTAGTCCTACTTGCAAAACGGTTGGCAATAACAACAATCATATGTTTACTATATAATTACAAATTTTTTAAAAATTCGTATTTTGAATCATTATTTGTGTATAATGATGTTTGTAAATAAGCAATTGCTCTGTTATTAAGATTGTTCGACAATCAAAGTTGTTAAAAATGCGATATAAAAGTGTTTGTCAAAAAGTAGATAAACGATTGACAATCCCAGCAAGAAATTTTTTATAAGCGGATGCAATCTTTCACTTCATAACGTGACATAGAAAAAACAACATCACCGCATATCTCATCTAGTTCTTATGAAATTTTTAACATTTTTCAATCGTAACTTATAAATATATCACACAAAAATAGTTTTTACATTAATTATAAAAATGGATCTTTCTCAAATCAAAATACGCTTCAATTGTGTATTTTGATTAAATCATGTGCCATTTGAACAATTTTTGTAAACTTATAAATCCCTTAAATTTGTTAATAATAATAAATAAATAATACTATTTTATCAATCCTTCAGATTGACGAACAAGGTGTAATAAAAAAAGACGAACTTTTAGCAATATTCAACCTCATCATTTCCGATGAGACCAACTTAAGTCAAGCAAAAGAGATTACTTCCACTTGCATCGATCAAGGTGAATGAAATATATATTTAGTAATACATATTTTGAGTATGATTGACATAGTGTTATTTATCATATATTATTCTAAATTACTATTTTATTATGTATAACATTATTGTCATATATGTATATTACTTTATTATTCTATATCGCGCGTTATTTAATTTTTAATATATTATTATTTATATATCGCTTATTAATATAATAACAGCCAATAAATCGCTCCAAAATTTAAGCTATAAACTATGTTTTTTCATTTCTTGTGTGTGTGTGTGTGTGTGTGTGTGTGTGTGTGTGTGTGTGTGTGTGTGTGTGTGTGTGTGTGTGTGTGTGTGTGTGTGTGTGTGTGTGTGTGTGTGTGTGTGTGTGTGTGTGTGTGTGTGTGTGTGTGTGTGTGTGTGTGTGTGTGTGTGTGTGTGTGTGTGTGTGTGTGTGTGTGTGTGTGTGTGTGTGTGTGTGTGTGTGTGTGTGTGTGTGTGTGTGTGTGTGTGTGTGTGTGTGTGTGTGTGTGTGTGTGTGTGTGTGTGTGTGTGTGTGTGTGTGTGTGTGTGTGTGTGTGTGTGTGTGTGTGTGTGTGTGTGTGTGTGTGTGTGTGTGTGTGTGTGTGTGTGTGTGTGTGTGTGTGTGTGTGTGTGTGTGTGTGTGTGTGTGTGTGTGTGTGTGTGTGTGTGTGTGTGTGTGTGTGTGTGTGTGTGTGTGTGTGTGTGTGTGTGTGTGTGTGTGTGTGTGTGTGTGTGTGTGTGTGTGTGTGTGTGTGTGTGTGTGTGTGTGTGTGTGTGTGTGTGTGTGTGTGTGTGTGTGTGTGTGTGTGTGTGTGTGTGTGTGTGTGTGTGTGTGTGTGTGTGTGTGTGTGTGTGTGTGTGTGTGTGTGTGTGTGTGTGTGTGTGTGTGTGTGTGTGTGTGTGTGTGTGTGTGTGTGTGTGTGTGTGTGTGTGTGTGTGTGTGTGTGTGTGTGTGTGTGTGTGTGTGTGTGTGTGTGTGTGTGTGTGTGTGTGTGTGTGTGTGTGTGTGTGTGTGTGTGTGTGTGTGTGTGTGTGTGTGTGTGTGTGTGTGTGTGTGTGTGTGTGTGTGTGTGTGTGTGTGTGTGTGTGTGTGTGTGTGTGTGTGTGTGTGTGTGTGTGTGTGTGTGTGTGTGTGTGTGTGTGTGTGTGTGTGTGTGTGTGTGTGTGTGTGTGTGTGTGTGTGTGTGTGTGTGTGTGTGTGTGTGTGTGTGTGTGTGTGTGTGTGTGTGTGTGTGTGTGTGTGTGTGTGTGTGTGTGTGTGTGTGTGTGTGTGTGTGTGTGTGTGTGTGTGTGTGTGTGTGTGTGTGTGTGTGTGTGTGTGTGTGTGTGTGTGTGTGTGTGTGTGTGTGTGTGTGTGTGTGTGTGTGTGTGTGTGTGTGTGTGTGTGTGTGTGTGTGTGTGTGTGTGTGTGTGTGTGTGTGTGTGTGTGTGTGTGTGTGTGTGTGTGTGTGTGTGTGTGTGTGTGTGTGTGTGTGTGTGTGTGTGTGTGTGTGTGTGTGTGTGTGTGTGTGTGTGTGTGTGTGTGTGTGTGTGTGTGTGTGTGTGTGTGTGTGTGTGTGTGTGTGTGTGTGTGTGTGTGTGTGTGTGTGTGTGTGTGTGTGTGTGTGTGTGTGTGTGTGTGTGTGTGTGTGTGTGTGTGTGTGTGTGTGTGTGTGTGTGTGTGTGTGTGTGTGTGTGTGTGTGTGTGTGTGTGTGTGTGTGTGTGTGTGTGTGTGTGTGTGTGTGTGTGTGTGTGTGTGTGTGTGTGTGTGTGTGTGTGTGTGTGTGTGTGTGTGTGTGTGTGTGTGTGTGTGTGTGTGTGTGTGTGTGTGTGTGTGTGTGTGTGTGTGTGTGTGTGTGTGTGTGTGTGTGTGTGTGTGTGTGTGTGTGTGTGTGTGTGTGTGTGTGTGTGTGTGTGTGTGTGTGTGTGTGTGTGTGTGTGTGTGTGTGTGTGTGTGTGTGTGTGTGTGTGTGTGTGTGTGTGTGTGTGTGTGTGTGTGTGTGTGTGTGTGTGTGTGTGTGTGTGTGTGTGTGTGTGTGTGTGTGTGTGTGTGTGTGTGTGTGTGTGTGTGTGTGTGTGTGTGTGTGTGTGTGTGTGTGTGTGTGTGTGTGTGTGTGTGTGTGTGTGTGTGTGTGTGTGTGTGTGTGTGTGTGTGTGTGTGTGTGTGTGTGTGTGTGTGTGTGTGTGTGTGTGTGTGTGTGTGTGTGTGTGTGTGTGTGTGTGTGTGTGTGTGTGTGTGTGTGTGTGTGTGTGTGTGTGTGTGTGTGTGTGTGTGTGTGTGTGTGTGTGTGTGTGTGTGTGTGTGTGTGTGTGTGTGTGTGTGTGTGTGTGTGTGTGTGTGTGTGTGTGTGTGTGTGTGTGTGTGTGTGTGTGTGTGTGTGTGTGTGTGTGTGTGTGTGTGTGTGTGTGTGTGTGTGTGTGTGTGTGTGTGTGTGTGTGTGTGTGTGTGTGTGTGTGTGTGTGTGTGTGTGTGTGTGTGTGTGTGTGTGTGTGTGTGTGTGTGTGTGTGTGTGTGTGTGTGTGTGTGTGTGTGTGTGTGTGTGTGTGTGTGTGTGTGTGTGTGTGTGTGTGTGTGTGTGTGTGTGTGTGTGTGTGTGTGTGTGTGTGTGTGTGTGTGTGTGTGTGTGTGTGTGTGTGTGTGTGTGTGTGTGTGTGTGTGTGTGTGTGTGTGTGTGTGTGTGTGTGTGTGTGTGTGTGTGTGTGTGTGTGTGTGTGTGTGTGTGTGTGTGTGTGTGTGTGTGTGTGTGTGTGTGTGTGTGTGTGTGTGTGTGTGTGTGTGTGTGTGTGTGTGTGTGTGTGTGTGTGTGTGTGTGTGTGTGTGTGTGTGTGTGTGTGTGTGTGTGTGTGTGTGTGTGTGTGTGTGTGTGTGTGTGTGTGTGTGTGTGTGTGTGTGTGTGTGTGTGTGTGTGTGTGTGTGTGTGTGTGTGTGTGTGTGTGTGTGTGTGTGTGTGTGTGTGTGTGTGTGTGTGTGTGTGTGTGTGTGTGTGTGTGTGTGTGTGTGTGTGTGTGTGTGTGTGTGTGTGTGTGTGTGTGTGTGTGTGTGTGTGTGTGTGTGTGTGTGTGTGTGTGTGTGTGTGTGTGTGTGTGTGTGTGTGTGTGTGTGTGTGTGTGTGTGTGTGTGTGTGTGTGTGTGTGTGTGTGTGTGTGTGTGTGTGTGTGTGTGTGTGTGTGTGTGTGTGTGTGTGTGTGTGTGTGTGTGTGTGTGTGTGTGTGTGTGTGTGTGTGTGTGTGTGTGTGTGTGTGTGTGTGTGTGTGTGTGTGTGTGTGTGTGTGTGTGTGTGTGTGTGTGTGTGTGTGTGTGTGTGTGTGTGTGTGTGTGTGTGTGTGTGTGTGTGTGTGTGTGTGTGTGTGTGTGTGTGTGTGTGTGTGTGTGTGTGTGTGTGTGTGTGTGTGTGTGTGTGTGTGTGTGTGTGTGTGTGTGTGTGTGTGTGTGTGTGTGTGTGTGTGTGTGTGTGTGTGTGTGTGTGTGTGTGTGTGTGTGTGTGTGTGTGTGTGTGTGTGTGTGTGTGTGTGTGTGTGTGTGTGTGTGTGTGTGTGTGTGTGTGTGTGTGTGTGTGTGTGTGTGTGTGTGTGTGTGTGTGTGTGTGTGTGTGTGTGTGTGTGTGTGTGTGTGTGTGTGTGTGTGTGTGTGTGTGTGTGTGTGTGTGTGTGTGTGTGTGTGTGTGTGTGTGTGTGTGTGTGTGTGTGTGTGTGTGTGTGTGTGTGTGTGTGTGTGTGTGTGTGTGTGTGTGTGTGTGTGTGTGTGTGTGTGTGTGTGTGTGTGTGTGTGTGTGTGTGTGTGTGTGTGTGTGTGTGTGTGTGTGTGTGTGTGTGTGTGTGTGTGTGTGTGTGTGTGTGTGTGTGTGTGTGTGTGTGTGTGTGTGTGTGTGTGTGTGTGTGTGTGTGTGTGTGTGTGTGTGTGTGTGTGTGTGTGTGTGTGTGTGTGTGTGTGTGTGTGTGTGTGTGTGTGTGTGTGTGTGTGTGTGTGTGTGTGTGTGTGTGTGTGTGTGTGTGTGTGTGTGTGTGTGTGTGTGTGTGTGTGTGTGTGTGTGTGTGTGTGTGTGTGTGTGTGTGTGTGTGTGTGTGTGTGTGTGTGTGTGTGTGTGTGTGTGTGTGTGTGTGTGTGTGTGTGTGTGTGTGTGTGTGTGTGTGTGTGTGTGTGTGTGTGTGTGTGTGTGTGTGTGTGTGTGTGTGTGTGTGTGTGTGTGTGTGTGTGTGTGTGTGTGTGTGTGTGTGTGTGTGTGTGTGTGTGTGTGTGTGTGTGTGTGTGTGTGTGTGTGTGTGTGTGTGTGTGTGTGTGTGTGTGTGTGTGTGTGTGTGTGTGTGTGTGTGTGTGTGTGTGTGTGTGTGTGTGTGTGTGTGTGTGTGTGTGTGTGTGTGTGTGTGTGTGTGTGTGTGTGTGTGTGTGTGTGTGTGTGTGTGTGTGTGTGTGTGTGTGTGTGTGTGTGTGTGTGTGTGTGTGTGTGTGTGTGTGTGTGTGTGTGTGTGTGTGTGTGTGTGTGTGTGTGTGTGTGTGTGTGTGTGTGTGTGTGTGTGTGTGTGTGTGTGTGTGTGTGTGTGTGTGTGTGTGTGTGTGTGTGTGTGTGTGTGTGTGTGTGTGTGTGTGTGTGTGTGTGTGTGTGTGTGTGTGTGTGTGTGTGTGTGTGTGTGTGTGTGTGTGTGTGTGTGTGTGTGTGTGTGTGTGTGTGTGTGTGTGTGTGTGTGTGTGTGTGTGTGTGTGTGTGTGTGTGTGTGTGTGTGTGTGTGTGTGTGTGTGTGTGTGTGTGTGTGTGTGTGTGTGTGTGTGTGTGTGTGTGTGTGTGTGTGTGTGTGTGTGTGTGTGTGTGTGTGTGTGTGTGTGTGTGTGTGTGTGTGTGTGTGTGTGTGTGTGTGTGTGTGTGTGTGTGTGTGTGTGTGTGTGTGTGTGTGTGTGTGTGTGTGTGTGTGTGTGTGTGTGTGTGTGTGTGTGTGTGTGTGTGTGTGTGTGTGTGTGTGTGTGTGTGTGTGTGTGTGTGTGTGTGTGTGTGTGTGTGTGTGTGTGTGTGTGTGTGTGTGTGTGTGTGTGTGTGTGTGTGTGTGTGTGTGTGTGTGTGTGTGTGTGTGTGTGTGTGTGTGTGTGTGTGTGTGTGTGTGTGTGTGTGTGTGTGTGTGTGTGTGTGTGTGTGTGTGTGTGTGTGTGTGTGTGTGTGTGTGTGTGTGTGTGTGTGTGTGTGTGTGTGTGTGTGTGTGTGTGTGTGTGTGTGTGTGTGTGTGTGTGTGTGTGTGTGTGTGTGTGTGTGTGTGTGTGTGTGTGTGTGTGTGTGTGTGTGTGTGTGTGTGTGTGTGTGTGTGTGTGTGTGTGTGTGTGTGTGTGTGTGTGTGTGTGTGTGTGTGTGTGTGTGTGTGTGTGTGTGTGTGTGTGTGTGTGTGTGTGTGTGTGTGTGTGTGTGTGTGTGTGTGTGTGTGTGTGTGTGTGTGTGTGTGTGTGTGTGTGTGTGTGTGTGTGTGTGTGTGTGTGTGTGTGTGTGTGTGTGTGTGTGTGTGTGTGTGTGTGTGTGTGTGTGTGTGTGTGTGTGTGTGTGTGTGTGTGTGTGTGTGTGTGTGTGTGTGTGTGTGTGTGTGTGTGTGTGTGTGTGTGTGTGTGTGTGTGTGTGTGTGTGTGTGTGTGTGTGTGTGTGTGTGTGTGTGTGTGTGTGTGTGTGTGTGTGTGTGTGTGTGTGTGTGTGTGTGTGTGTGTGTGTGTGTGTGTGTGTGTGTGTGTGTGTGTGTGTGTGTGTGTGTGTGTGTGTGTGTGTGTGTGTGTGTGTGTGTGTGTGTGTGTGTGTGTGTGTGTGTGTGTGTGTGTGTGTGTGTGTGTGTGTGTGTGTGTGTGTGTGTGTGTGTGTGTGTGTGTGTGTGTGTGTGTGTGTGTGTGTGTGTGTGTGTGTGTGTGTGTGTGTGTGTGTGTGTGTGTGTGTGTGTGTGTGTGTGTGTGTGTGTGTGTGTGTGTGTGTGTGTGTGTGTGTGTGTGTGTGTGTGTGTGTGTGTGTGTGTGTGTGTGTGTGTGTGTGTGTGTGTGTGTGTGTGTGTGTGTGTGTGTGTGTGTGTGTGTGTGTGTGTGTGTGTGTGTGTGTGTGTGTGTGTGTGTGTGTGTGTGTGTGTGTGTGTGTGTGTGTGTGTGTGTGTGTGTGTGTGTGTGTGTGTGTGTGTGTGTGTGTGTGTGTGTGTGTGTGTGTGTGTGTGTGTGTGTGTGTGTGTGTGTGTGTGTGTGTGTGTGTGTGTGTGTGTGTGTGTGTGTGTGTGTGTGTGTGTGTGTGTGTGTGTGTGTGTGTGTGTGTGTGTGTGTGTGTGTGTGTGTGTGTGTGTGTGTGTGTGTGTGTGTGTGTGTGTGTGTGTGTGTGTGTGTGTGTGTGTGTGTGTGTGTGTGTGTGTGTGTGTGTGTGTGTGTGTGTGTGTGTGTGTGTGTGTGTGTGTGTGTGTGTGTGTGTGTGTGTGTGTGTGTGTGTGTGTGTGTGTGTGTGTGTGTGTGTGTGTGTGTGTGTGTGTGTGTGTGTGTGTGTGTGTGTGTGTGTGTGTGTGTGTGTGTGTGTGTGTGTGTGTGTGTGTGTGTGTGTGTGTGTGTGTGTGTGTGTGTGTGTGTGTGTGTGTGTGTGTGTGTGTGTGTGTGTGTGTGTGTGTGTGTGTGTGTGTGTGTGTGTGTGTGTGTGTGTGTGTGTGTGTGTGTGTGTGTGTGTGTGTGTGTGTGTGTGTGTGTGTGTGTGTGTGTGTGTGTGTGTGTGTGTGTGTGTGTGTGTGTGTGTGTGTGTGTGTGTGTGTGTGTGTGTGTGTGTGTGTGTGTGTGTGTGTGTGTGTGTGTGTGTGTGTGTGTGTGTGTGTGTGTGTGTGTGTGTGTGTGTGTGTGTGTGTGTGTGTGTGTGTGTGTGTGTGTGTGTGTGTGTGTGTGTGTGTGTGTGTGTGTGTGTGTGTGTGTGTGTGTGTGTGTGTGTGTGTGTGTGTGTGTGTGTGTGTGTGTGTGTGTGTGTGTGTGTGTGTGTGTGTGTGTGTGTGTGTGTGTGTGTGTGTGTGTGTGTGTGTGTGTGTGTGTGTGTGTGTGTGTGTGTGTGTGTGTGTGTGTGTGTGTGTGTGTGTGTGTGTGTGTGTGTGTGTGTGTGTGTGTGTGTGTGTGTGTGTGTGTGTGTGTGTGTGTGTGTGTGTGTGTGTGTGTGTGTGTGTGTGTGTGTGTGTGTGTGTGTGTGTGTGTGTGTGTGTGTGTGTGTGTGTGTGTGTGTGTGTGTGTGTGTGTGTGTGTGTGTGTGTGTGTGTGTGTGTGTGTGTGTGTGTGTGTGTGTGTGTGTGTGTGTGTGTGTGTGTGTGTGTGTGTGTGTGTGTGTGTGTGTGTGTGTGTGTGTGTGTGTGTGTGTGTGTGTGTGTGTGTGTGTGTGTGTGTGTGTGTGTGTGTGTGTGTGTGTGTGTGTGTGTGTGTGTGTGTGTGTGTGTGTGTGTGTGTGTGTGTGTGTGTGTGTGTGTGTGTGTGTGTGTGTGTGTGTGTGTGTGTGTGTGTGTGTGTGTGTGTGTGTGTGTGTGTGTGTGTGTGTGTGTGTGTGTGTGTGTGTGTGTGTGTGTGTGTGTGTGTGTGTGTGTGTGTGTGTGTGTGTGTGTGTGTGTGTGTGTGTGTGTGTGTGTGTGTGTGTGTGTGTGTGTGTGTGTGTGTGTGTGTGTGTGTGTGTGTGTGTGTGTGTGTGTGTGTGTGTGTGTGTGTGTGTGTGTGTGTGTGTGTGTGTGTGTGTGTGTGTGTGTGTGTGTGTGTGTGTGTGTGTGTGTGTGTGTGTGTGTGTGTGTGTGTGTGTGTGTGTGTGTGTGTGTGTGTGTGTGTGTGTGTGTGTGTGTGTGTGTGTGTGTGTGTGTGTGTGTGTGTGTGTGTGTGTGTGTGTGTGTGTGTGTGTGTGTGTGTGTGTGTGTGTGTGTGTGTGTGTGTGTGTGTGTGTGTGTGTGTGTGTGTGTGTGTGTGTGTGTGTGTGTGTGTGTGTGTGTGTGTGTGTGTGTGTGTGTGTGTGTGTGTGTGTGTGTGTGTGTGTGTGTGTGTGTGTGTGTGTGTGTGTGTGTGTGTGTGTGTGTGTGTGTGTGTGTGTGTGTGTGTGTGTGTGTGTGTGTGTGTGTGTGTGTGTGTGTGTGTGTGTGTGTGTGTGTGTGTGTGTGTGTGTGTGTGTGTGTGTGTGTGTGTGTGTGTGTGTGTGTGTGTGTGTGTGTGTGTGTGTGTGTGTGTGTGTGTGTGTGTGTGTGTGTGTGTGTGTGTGTGTGTGTGTGTGTGTGTGTGTGTGTGTGTGTGTGTGTGTGTGTGTGTGTGTGTGTGTGTGTGTGTGTGTGTGTGTGTGTGTGTGTGTGTGTGTGTGTGTGTGTGTGTGTGTGTGTGTGTGTGTGTGTGTGTGTGTGTGTGTGTGTGTGTGTGTGTGTGTGTGTGTGTGTGTGTGTGTGTGTGTGTGTGTGTGTGTGTGTGTGTGTGTGTGTGTGTGTGTGTGTGTGTGTGTGTGTGTGTGTGTGTGTGTGTGTGTGTGTGTGTGTGTGTGTGTGTGTGTGTGTGTGTGTGTGTGTGTGTGTGTGTGTGTGTGTGTGTGTGTGTGTGTGTGTGTGTGTGTGTGTGTGTGTGTGTGTGTGTGTGTGTGTGTGTGTGTGTGTGTGTGTGTGTGTGTGTGTGTGTGTGTGTGTGTGTGTGTGTGTGTGTGTGTGTGTGTGTGTGTGTGTGTGTGTGTGTGTGTGTGTGTGTGTGTGTGTGTGTGTGTGTGTGTGTGTGTGTGTGTGTGTGTGTGTGTGTGTGTGTGTGTGTGTGTGTGTGTGTGTGTGTGTGTGTGTGTGTGTGTGTGTGTGTGTGTGTGTGTGTGTGTGTGTGTGTGTGTGTGTGTGTGTGTGTGTGTGTGTGTGTGTGTGTGTGTGTGTGTGTGTGTGTGTGTGTGTGTGTGTGTGTGTGTGTGTGTGTGTGTGTGTGTGTGTGTGTGTGTGTGTGTGTGTGTGTGTGTGTGTGTGTGTGTGTGTGTGTGTGTGTGTGTGTGTGTGTGTGTGTGTGTGTGTGTGTGTGTGTGTGTGTGTGTGTGTGTGTGTGTGTGTGTGTGTGTGTGTGTGTGTGTGTGTGTGTGTGTGTGTGTGTGTGTGTGTGTGTGTGTGTGTGTGTGTGTGTGTGTGTGTGTGTGTGTGTGTGTGTGTGTGTGTGTGTGTGTGTGTGTGTGTGTGTGTGTGTGTGTGTGTGTGTGTGTGTGTGTGTGTGTGTGTGTGTGTGTGTGTGTGTGTGTGTGTGTGTGTGTGTGTGTGTGTGTGTGTGTGTGTGTGTGTGTGTGTGTGTGTGTGTGTGTGTGTGTGTGTGTGTGTGTGTGTGTGTGTGTGTGTGTGTGTGTGTGTGTGTGTGTGTGTGTGTGTGTGTGTGTGTGTGTGTGTGTGTGTGTGTGTGTGTGTGTGTGTGTGTGTGTGTGTGTGTGTGTGTGTGTGTGTGTGTGTGTGTGTGTGTGTGTGTGTGTGTGTGTGTGTGTGTGTGTGTGTGTGTGTGTGTGTGTGTGTGTGTGTGTGTGTGTGTGTGTGTGTGTGTGTGTGTGTGTGTGTGTGTGTGTGTGTGTGTGTGTGTGTGTGTGTGTGTGTGTGTGTGTGTGTGTGTGTGTGTGTGTGTGTGTGTGTGTGTGTGTGTGTGTGTGTGTGTGTGTGTGTGTGTGTGTGTGTGTGTGTGTGTGTGTGTGTGTGTGTGTGTGTGTGTGTGTGTGTGTGTGTGTGTGTGTGTGTGTGTGTGTGTGTGTGTGTGTGTGTGTGTGTGTGTGTGTGTGTGTGTGTGTGTGTGTGTGTGTGTGTGTGTGTGTGTGTGTGTGTGTGTGTGTGTGTGTGTGTGTGTGTGTGTGTGTGTGTGTGTGTGTGTGTGTGTGTGTGTGTGTGTGTGTGTGTGTGTGTGTGTGTGTGTGTGTGTGTGTGTGTGTGTGTGTGTGTGTGTGTGTGTGTGTGTGTGTGTGTGTGTGTGTGTGTGTGTGTGTGTGTGTGTGTGTGTGTGTGTGTGTGTGTGTGTGTGTGTGTGTGTGTGTGTGTGTGTGTGTGTGTGTGTGTGTGTGTGTGTGTGTGTGTGTGTGTGTGTGTGTGTGTGTGTGTGTGTGTGTGTGTGTGTGTGTGTGTGTGTGTGTGTGTGTGTGTGTGTGTGTGTGTGTGTGTGTGTGTGTGTGTGTGTGTGTGTGTGTGTGTGTGTGTGTGTGTGTGTGTGTGTGTGTGTGTGTGTGTGTGTGTGTGTGTGTGTGTGTGTGTGTGTGTGTGTGTGTGTGTGTGTGTGTGTGTGTGTGTGTGTGTGTGTGTGTGTGTGTGTGTGTGTGTGTGTGTGTGTGTGTGTGTGTGTGTGTGTGTGTGTGTGTGTGTGTGTGTGTGTGTGTGTGTGTGTGTGTGTGTGTGTGTGTGTGTGTGTGTGTGTGTGTGTGTGTGTGTGTGTGTGTGTGTGTGTGTGTGTGTGTGTGTGTGTGTGTGTGTGTGTGTGTGTGTGTGTGTGTGTGTGTGTGTGTGTGTGTGTGTGTGTGTGTGTGTGTGTGTGTGTGTGTGTGTGTGTGTGTGTGTGTGTGTGTGTGTGTGTGTGTGTGTGTGTGTGTGTGTGTGTGTGTGTGTGTGTGTGTGTGTGTGTGTGTGTGTGTGTGTGTGTGTGTGTGTGTGTGTGTGTGTGTGTGTGTGTGTGTGTGTGTGTGTGTGTGTGTGTGTGTGTGTGTGTGTGTGTGTGTGTGTGTGTGTGTGTGTGTGTGTGTGTGTGTGTGTGTGTGTGTGTGTGTGTGTGTGTGTGTGTGTGTGTGTGTGTGTGTGTGTGTGTGTGTGTGTGTGTGTGTGTGTGTGTGTGTGTGTGTGTGTGTGTGTGTGTGTGTGTGTGTGTGTGTGTGTGTGTGTGTGTGTGTGTGTGTGTGTGTGTGTGTGTGTGTGTGTGTGTGTGTGTGTGTGTGTGTGTGTGTGTGTGTGTGTGTGTGTGTGTGTGTGTGTGTGTGTGTGTGTGTGTGTGTGTGTGTGTGTGTGTGTGTGTGTGTGTGTGTGTGTGTGTGTGTGTGTGTGTGTGTGTGTGTGTGTGTGTGTGTGTGTGTGTGTGTGTGTGTGTGTGTGTGTGTGTGTGTGTGTGTGTGTGTGTGTGTGTGTGTGTGTGTGTGTGTGTGTGTGTGTGTGTGTGTGTGTGTGTGTGTGTGTGTGTGTGTGTGTGTGTGTGTGTGTGTGTGTGTGTGTGTGTGTGTGTGTGTGTGTGTGTGTGTGTGTGTGTGTGTGTGTGTGTGTGTGTGTGTGTGTGTGTGTGTGTGTGTGTGTGTGTGTGTGTGTGTGTGTGTGTGTGTGTGTGTGTGTGTGTGTGTGTGTGTGTGTGTGTGTGTGTGTGTGTGTGTGTGTGTGTGTGTGTGTGTGTGTGTGTGTGTGTGTGTGTGTGTGTGTGTGTGTGTGTGTGTGTGTGTGTGTGTGTGTGTGTGTGTGTGTGTGTGTGTGTGTGTGTGTGTGTGTGTGTGTGTGTGTGTGTGTGTGTGTGTGTGTGTGTGTGTGTGTGTGTGTGTGTGTGTGTGTGTGTGTGTGTGTGTGTGTGTGTGTGTGTGTGTGTGTGTGTGTGTGTGTGTGTGTGTGTGTGTGTGTGTGTGTGTGTGTGTGTGTGTGTGTGTGTGTGTGTGTGTGTGTGTGTGTGTGTGTGTGTGTGTGTGTGTGTGTGTGTGTGTGTGTGTGTGTGTGTGTGTGTGTGTGTGTGTGTGTGTGTGTGTGTGTGTGTGTGTGTGTGTGTGTGTGTGTGTGTGTGTGTGTGTGTGTGTGTGTGTGTGTGTGTGTGTGTGTGTGTGTGTGTGTGTGTGTGTGTGTGTGTGTGTGTGTGTGTGTGTGTGTGTGTGTGTGTGTGTGTGTGTGTGTGTGTGTGTGTGTGTGTGTGTGTGTGTGTGTGTGTGTGTGTGTGTGTGTGTGTGTGTGTGTGTGTGTGTGTGTGTGTGTGTGTGTGTGTGTGTGTGTGTGTGTGTGTGTGTGTGTGTGTGTGTGTGTGTGTGTGTGTGTGTGTGTGTGTGTGTGTGTGTGTGTGTGTGTGTGTGTGTGTGTGTGTGTGTGTGTGTGTGTGTGTGTGTGTGTGTGTGTGTGTGTGTGTGTGTGTGTGTGTGTGTGTGTGTGTGTGTGTGTGTGTGTGTGTGTGTGTGTGTGTGTGTGTGTGTGTGTGTGTGTGTGTGTGTGTGTGTGTGTGTGTGTGTGTGTGTGTGTGTGTGTGTGTGTGTGTGTGTGTGTGTGTGTGTGTGTGTGTGTGTGTGTGTGTGTGTGTGTGTGTGTGTGTGTGTGTGTGTGTGTGTGTGTGTGTGTGTGTGTGTGTGTGTGTGTGTGTGTGTGTGTGTGTGTGTGTGTGTGTGTGTGTGTGTGTGTGTGTGTGTGTGTGTGTGTGTGTGTGTGTGTGTGTGTGTGTGTGTGTGTGTGTGTGTGTGTGTGTGTGTGTGTGTGTGTGTGTGTGTGTGTGTGTGTGTGTGTGTGTGTGTGTGTGTGTGTGTGTGTGTGTGTGTGTGTGTGTGTGTGTGTGTGTGTGTGTGTGTGTGTGTGTGTGTGTGTGTGTGTGTGTGTGTGTGTGTGTGTGTGTGTGTGTGTGTGTGTGTGTGTGTGTGTGTGTGTGTGTGTGTGTGTGTGTGTGTGTGTGTGTGTGTGTGTGTGTGTGTGTGTGTGTGTGTGTGTGTGTGTGTGTGTGTGTGTGTGTGTGTGTGTGTGTGTGTGTGTGTGTGTGTGTGTGTGTGTGTGTGTGTGTGTGTGTGTGTGTGTGTGTGTGTGTGTGTGTGTGTGTGTGTGTGTGTGTGTGTGTGTGTGTGTGTGTGTGTGTGTGTGTGTGTGTGTGTGTGTGTGTGTGTGTGTGTGTGTGTGTGTGTGTGTGTGTGTGTGTGTGTGTGTGTGTGTGTGTGTGTGTGTGTGTGTGTGTGTGTGTGTGTGTGTGTGTGTGTGTGTGTGTGTGTGTGTGTGTGTGTGTGTGTGTGTGTGTGTGTGTGTGTGTGTGTGTGTGTGTGTGTGTGTGTGTGTGTGTGTGTGTGTGTGTGTGTGTGTGTGTGTGTGTGTGTGTGTGTGTGTGTGTGTGTGTGTGTGTGTGTGTGTGTGTGTGTGTGTGTGTGTGTGTGTGTGTGTGTGTGTGTGTGTGTGTGTGTGTGTGTGTGTGTGTGTGTGTGTGTGTGTGTGTGTGTGTGTGTGTGTGTGTGTGTGTGTGTGTGTGTGTGTGTGTGTGTGTGTGTGTGTGTGTGTGTGTGTGTGTGTGTGTGTGTGTGTGTGTGTGTGTGTGTGTGTGTGTGTGTGTGTGTGTGTGTGTGTGTGTGTGTGTGTGTGTGTGTGTGTGTGTGTGTGTGTGTGTGTGTGTGTGTGTGTGTGTGTGTGTGTGTGTGTGTGTGTGTGTGTGTGTGTGTGTGTGTGTGTGTGTGTGTGTGTGTGTGTGTGTGTGTGTGTGTGTGTGTGTGTGTGTGTGTGTGTGTGTGTGTGTGTGTGTGTGTGTGTGTGTGTGTGTGTGTGTGTGTGTGTGTGTGTGTGTGTGTGTGTGTGTGTGTGTGTGTGTGTGTGTGTGTGTGTGTGTGTGTGTGTGTGTGTGTGTGTGTGTGTGTGTGTGTGTGTGTGTGTGTGTGTGTGTGTGTGTGTGTGTGTGTGTGTGTGTGTGTGTGTGTGTGTGTGTGTGTGTGTGTGTGTGTGTGTGTGTGTGTGTGTGTGTGTGTGTGTGTGTGTGTGTGTGTGTGTGTGTGTGTGTGTGTGTGTGTGTGTGTGTGTGTGTGTGTGTGTGTGTGTGTGTGTGTGTGTGTGTGTGTGTGTGTGTGTGTGTGTGTGTGTGTGTGTGTGTGTGTGTGTGTGTGTGTGTGTGTGTGTGTGTGTGTGTGTGTGTGTGTGTGTGTGTGTGTGTGTGTGTGTGTGTGTGTGTGTGTGTGTGTGTGTGTGTGTGTGTGTGTGTGTGTGTGTGTGTGTGTGTGTGTGTGTGTGTGTGTGTGTGTGTGTGTGTGTGTGTGTGTGTGTGTGTGTGTGTGTGTGTGTGTGTGTGTGTGTGTGTGTGTGTGTGTGTGTGTGTGTGTGTGTGTGTGTGTGTGTGTGTGTGTGTGTGTGTGTGTGTGTGTGTGTGTGTGTGTGTGTGTGTGTGTGTGTGTGTGTGTGTGTGTGTGTGTGTGTGTGTGTGTGTGTGTGTGTGTGTGTGTGTGTGTGTGTGTGTGTGTGTGTGTGTGTGTGTGTGTGTGTGTGTGTGTGTGTGTGTGTGTGTGTGTGTGTGTGTGTGTGTGTGTGTGTGTGTGTGTGTGTGTGTGTGTGTGTGTGTGTGTGTGTGTGTGTGTGTGTGTGTGTGTGTGTGTGTGTGTGTGTGTGTGTGTGTGTGTGTGTGTGTGTGTGTGTGTGTGTGTGTGTGTGTGTGTGTGTGTGTGTGTGTGTGTGTGTGTGTGTGTGTGTGTGTGTGTGTGTGTGTGTGTGTGTGTGTGTGTGTGTGTGTGTGTGTGTGTGTGTGTGTGTGTGTGTGTGTGTGTGTGTGTGTGTGTGTGTGTGTGTGTGTGTGTGTGTGTGTGTGTGTGTGTGTGTGTGTGTGTGTGTGTGTGTGTGTGTGTGTGTGTGTGTGTGTGTGTGTGTGTGTGTGTGTGTGTGTGTGTGTGTGTGTGTGTGTGTGTGTGTGTGTGTGTGTGTGTGTGTGTGTGTGTGTGTGTGTGTGTGTGTGTGTGTGTGTGTGTGTGTGTGTGTGTGTGTGTGTGTGTGTGTGTGTGTGTGTGTGTGTGTGTGTGTGTGTGTGTGTGTGTGTGTGTGTGTGTGTGTGTGTGTGTGTGTGTGTGTGTGTGTGTGTGTGTGTGTGTGTGTGTGTGTGTGTGTGTGTGTGTGTGTGTGTGTGTGTGTGTGTGTGTGTGTGTGTGTGTGTGTGTGTGTGTGTGTGTGTGTGTGTGTGTGTGTGTGTGTGTGTGTGTGTGTGTGTGTGTGTGTGTGTGTGTGTGTGTGTGTGTGTGTGTGTGTGTGTGTGTGTGTGTGTGTGTGTGTGTGTGTGTGTGTGTGTGTGTGTGTGTGTGTGTGTGTGTGTGTGTGTGTGTGTGTGTGTGTGTGTGTGTGTGTGTGTGTGTGTGTGTGTGTGTGTGTGTGTGTGTGTGTGTGTGTGTGTGTGTGTGTGTGTGTGTGTGTGTGTGTGTGTGTGTGTGTGTGTGTGTGTGTGTGTGTGTGTGTGTGTGTGTGTGTGTGTGTGTGTGTGTGTGTGTGTGTGTGTGTGTGTGTGTGTGTGTGTGTGTGTGTGTGTGTGTGTGTGTGTGTGTGTGTGTGTGTGTGTGTGTGTGTGTGTGTGTGTGTGTGTGTGTGTGTGTGTGTGTGTGTGTGTGTGTGTGTGTGTGTGTGTGTGTGTGTGTGTGTGTGTGTGTGTGTGTGTGTGTGTGTGTGTGTGTGTGTGTGTGTGTGTGTGTGTGTGTGTGTGTGTGTGTGTGTGTGTGTGTGTGTGTGTGTGTGTGTGTGTGTGTGTGTGTGTGTGTGTGTGTGTGTGTGTGTGTGTGTGTGTGTGTGTGTGTGTGTGTGTGTGTGTGTGTGTGTGTGTGTGTGTGTGTGTGTGTGTGTGTGTGTGTGTGTGTGTGTGTGTGTGTGTGTGTGTGTGTGTGTGTGTGTGTGTGTGTGTGTGTGTGTGTGTGTGTGTGTGTGTGTGTGTGTGTGTGTGTGTGTGTGTGTGTGTGTGTGTGTGTGTGTGTGTGTGTGTGTGTGTGTGTGTGTGTGTGTGTGTGTGTGTGTGTGTGTGTGTGTGTGTGTGTGTGTGTGTGTGTGTGTGTGTGTGTGTGTGTGTGTGTGTGTGTGTGTGTGTGTGTGTGTGTGTGTGTGTGTGTGTGTGTGTGTGTGTGTGTGTGTGTGTGTGTGTGTGTGTGTGTGTGTGTGTGTGTGTGTGTGTGTGTGTGTGTGTGTGTGTGTGTGTGTGTGTGTGTGTGTGTGTGTGTGTGTGTGTGTGTGTGTGTGTGTGTGTGTGTGTGTGTGTGTGTGTGTGTGTGTGTGTGTGTGTGTGTGTGTGTGTGTGTGTGTGTGTGTGTGTGTGTGTGTGTGTGTGTGTGTGTGTGTGTGTGTGTGTGTGTGTGTGTGTGTGTGTGTGTGTGTGTGTGTGTGTGTGTGTGTGTGTGTGTGTGTGTGTGTGTGTGTGTGTGTGTGTGTGTGTGTGTGTGTGTGTGTGTGTGTGTGTGTGTGTGTGTGTGTGTGTGTGTGTGTGTGTGTGTGTGTGTGTGTGTGTGTGTGTGTGTGTGTGTGTGTGTGTGTGTGTGTGTGTGTGTGTGTGTGTGTGTGTGTGTGTGTGTGTGTGTGTGTGTGTGTGTGTGTGTGTGTGTGTGTGTGTGTGTGTGTGTGTGTGTGTGTGTGTGTGTGTGTGTGTGTGTGTGTGTGTGTGTGTGTGTGTGTGTGTGTGTGTGTGTGTGTGTGTGTGTGTGTGTGTGTGTGTGTGTGTGTGTGTGTGTGTGTGTGTGTGTGTGTGTGTGTGTGTGTGTGTGTGTGTGTGTGTGTGTGTGTGTGTGTGTGTGTGTGTGTGTGTGTGTGTGTGTGTGTGTGTGTGTGTGTGTGTGTGTGTGTGTGTGTGTGTGTGTGTGTGTGTGTGTGTGTGTGTGTGTGTGTGTGTGTGTGTGTGTGTGTGTGTGTGTGTGTGTGTGTGTGTGTGTGTGTGTGTGTGTGTGTGTGTGTGTGTGTGTGTGTGTGTGTGTGTGTGTGTGTGTGTGTGTGTGTGTGTGTGTGTGTGTGTGTGTGTGTGTGTGTGTGTGTGTGTGTGTGTGTGTGTGTGTGTGTGTGTGTGTGTGTGTGTGTGTGTGTGTGTGTGTGTGTGTGTGTGTGTGTGTGTGTGTGTGTGTGTGTGTGTGTGTGTGTGTGTGTGTGTGTGTGTGTGTGTGTGTGTGTGTGTGTGTGTGTGTGTGTGTGTGTGTGTGTGTGTGTGTGTGTGTGTGTGTGTGTGTGTGTGTGTGTGTGTGTGTGTGTGTGTGTGTGTGTGTGTGTGTGTGTGTGTGTGTGTGTGTGTGTGTGTGTGTGTGTGTGTGTGTGTGTGTGTGTGTGTGTGTGTGTGTGTGTGTGTGTGTGTGTGTGTGTGTGTGTGTGTGTGTGTGTGTGTGTGTGTGTGTGTGTGTGTGTGTGTGTGTGTGTGTGTGTGTGTGTGTGTGTGTGTGTGTGTGTGTGTGTGTGTGTGTCCTTTATTTTTTATTTTTTATTCTTCATTATTTATTGTTTTCGATATATCTATCTTATCTGAAATAAGACGTGAAATTTATAGAATGCGTGTTAATTTCGTATTTTTATACAAAAAAATAAATAACGAATATTTTTCATTTTCTATATCCAAGTTCTTTTTTATTTCACTCAATTATTATTTAAATAATGCATGACGTCAAGAAAATCACCTATAACGTGTAATTAATGCTATTATACATTACATCACATCGACCAGCTTGTAGATATAAATACAGTTCAATTGTTGATGCGCATTAGTTGAAGTACTGGAGTTTAAGGAAAAACCAGAATCAGTGCTTCTAATCTAGAACAGCAGAATGAAGACTCTCGTGCTCGTGACATGTCTACTGGTAAGTGGAAAACAATACACAAACTAGCAGTTTCCGAATCAATGTATAGTAGAATAAAAGAAATAATTTTGATATTTGTTTCTTCTTTCTAAGTCATTAAAGAGAATCTAAAATAAATTCAACTGTGTCGCGCTTTCTGTACTCCCAAATTTTGATATATCATTATTATAACTAGAATAGAATGTCCTTAAAAATTGGACCCGATAATTTTGGTACCTCTCCACACTTTTACAAACTTTTACATACTTTTACGAACCCTAATGTCGCGTTCTTCTATATTAAAATAAGCAGATCACGTGACAATCTACTATCGCCATCTAATTATCGCCAAATACGCGTTCTTAGACTCTTATATATTTTGATTCTTCTCTTATATTACCATGATTTTATAGAAACATATAAATAAAATGATCGAAGGAAATGTTGGGAATATCCTACCGTATCCTAAGTATCGGAACCTAATCAGTTAAATGACCGCCGAAATCGAGGGGGGGAAATATAACAGTTTACTCTAAAATAAACGGTTATATTTCCCCTTCTCGATTTCGGCGGTCATTTAACTG
>NW_021850693.1:0-21757 GCF_003651465.1 Formica exsecta
CAGGTATAGATTTTTTACTTTTCTGATAATATCGTTTGTTATAAAGCCATTTGCGATCAGGATCCAATCTGTTTTGTCTATCTCGTTCACGCTGAAAATTTGTCGCATAACACATTCGTTTTTTTACACGTCTGTTCTCTAAATCCTGTTTATATCTATCACGCATTTGAGCGAGTTTATTTTCTGAGTTCTGTTTATATCGATCGCGCATTTGAGCGCGTTTATTTTCTAACAAAATTTTAAAGAAAACCGTGCTAAACAGCGTGATCGATATAGACAAAATTTTAAAGAAAACCGTGCTAAACAGCGTGATCGATATAGACAAAATTTTAAAGAAAACCGTGCTAAACAGCGTGATCGATATAGACAAAATTTTAAAGAAAACCGTGCTAAACAGCGTGATCGATATAGACAAAATTTTAAAGAAAACCGTGCTAAACAGCGTGATCGATATAGACAAAATTTTAAAGAAAACCGTGCTAAACAGCGTGATCGATATAGACAAAATTTTAAAGAAAACCGTGCTAAACAGCGTGATCGATATAGACAAAATTTTAAAGAAAACCGTGCTAAACAGCGTGATCGATATAGACAAAATTTTAAAGAAAACCGTGCTAAACAGCGTGATCGATATAGACAAAATTTTAAAGAAAACCGTGCTAAACAGCGTGATCGATATAGACAAAATTTTAAAGAAAACCGTGCTAAACAGCGTGATCGATATAGACAAAATTTTAAAGAAAACCGTGCTAAACAGCGTGATCGATATAGACAAAATTTTAAAGAAAACCGTGCTAAACAGCGTGATCGATATAGACAAAATTTTAAAGAAAACCGTGCTAAACAGCGTGATCGATATAGACAAAATTTTAAAGAAAACCGTGCTAAACAGCGTGATCGATATAGACAAAATTTTAAAGAAAACCGTGCTAAACAGCGTGATCGATATAGACAAAATTTTAAAGAAAACCGTGCTAAACAGCGTGATCGATATAGACAAAATTTTAAAGAAAACCGTGCTAAACAGCGTGATCGATATAGACAAAATTTTAAAGAAAACCGTGCTAAACAGCGTGATCGATATAGACAAAATTTTAAAGAAAACCGTGCTAAACAGCGTGATCGATATAGACAAAATTTTAAAGAAAACCGTGCTAAACAGCGTGATCGATATAGACAAAATTTTAAAGAAAACCGTGCTAAACAGCGTGATCGATATAGACAAAATTTTAAAGAAAACCGTGCTAAACAGCGTGATCGATATAGACAAAATTTTAAAGAAAACCGTGCTAAACAGCGTGATCGATATAGACAAAATTTTAAAGAAAACCGTGCTAAACAGCGTGATCGATATAGACAAAATTTTAAAGAAAACCGTGCTAAACAGCGTGATCGATATAGACAAAATTTTAAAGAAAACCGTGCTAAACAGCGTGATCGATATAGACAAAATTTTAAAGAAAACCGTGCTAAACAGCGTGATCGATATAGACAAAATTTTAAAGAAAACCGTGCTAAACAGCGTGATCGATATAGACAAAATTTTAAAGAAAACCGTGCTAAACAGCGTGATCGATATAGACAAAATTTTAAAGAAAACCGTGCTAAACAGCGTGATCGATATAGACAAAATTTTAAAGAAAACCGTGCTAAACAGCGTGATCGATATAGACAAAATTTTAAAGAAAACCGTGCTAAACAGCGTGATCGATATAGACAAAATTTTAAAGAAAACCGTGCTAAACAGCGTGATCGATATAGACAAAATTTTAAAGAAAACCGTGCTAAACAGCGTGATCGATATAGACAAAATTTTAAAGAAAACCGTGCTAAACAGCGTGATCGATATAGACAAAATTTTAAAGAAAACCGTGCTAAACAGCGTGATCGATATAGACAAAATTTTAAAGAAAACCGTGCTAAACAGCGTGATCGATATAGACAAAATTTTAAAGAAAACCGTGCTAAACAGCGTGATCGATATAGACAAAATTTTAAAGAAAACCGTGCTAAACAGCGTGATCGATATAGACAAAATTTTAAAGAAAACCGTGCTAAACAGCGTGATCGATATAGACAAAATTTTAAAGAAAACCGTGCTAAACAGCGTGATCGATATAGACAAAATTTTAAAGAAAACCGTGCTAAACAGCGTGATCGATATAGACAAAATTTTAAAGAAAACCGTGCTAAACAGCGTGATCGATATAGACAAAATTTTAAAGAAAACCGTGCTAAACAGCGTGATCGATATAGACAAAATTTTAAAGAAAACCGTGCTAAACAGCGTGATCGATATAGACAAAATTTTAAAGAAAACCGTGCTAAACAGCGTGATCGATATAGACAAAATTTTAAAGAAAACCGTGCTAAACAGCGTGATCGATATAGACAAAATTTTAAAGAAAACCGTGCTAAACAGCGTGATCGATATAGACAAAATTTTAAAGAAAACCGTGCTAAACAGCGTGATCGATATAGACAAAATTTTAAAGAAAACCGTGCTAAACAGCGTGATCGATATAGACAAAATTTTAAAGAAAACCGTGCTAAACAGCGTGATCGATATAGACAAAATTTTAAAGAAAACCGTGCTAAACAGCGTGATCGATATAGACAAAATTTTAAAGAAAACCGTGCTAAACAGCGTGATCGATATAGACAAAATTTTAAAGAAAACCGTGCTAAACAGCGTGATCGATATAGACAAAATTTTAAAGAAAACCGTGCTAAACAGCGTGATCGATATAGACAAAATTTTAAAGAAAACCGTGCTAAACAGCGTGATCGATATAGACAAAATTTTAAAGAAAACCGTGCTAAACAGCGTGATCGATATAGACAAAATTTTAAAGAAAACCGTGCTAAACAGCGTGATCGATATAGACAAAATTTTAAAGAAAACCGTGCTAAACAGCGTGATCGATATAGACAAAATTTTAAAGAAAACCGTGCTAAACAGCGTGATCGATATAGACAAAATTTTAAAGAAAACCGTGCTAAACAGCGTGATCGATATAGACAAAATTTTAAAGAAAACCGTGCTAAACAGCGTGATCGATATAGACAAAATTTTAAAGAAAACCGTGCTAAACAGCGTGATCGATATAGACAAAATTTTAAAGAAAACCGTGCTAAACAGCGTGATCGATATAGACAAAATTTTAAAGAAAACCGTGCTAAACAGCGTGATCGATATAGACAAAATTTTAAAGAAAACCGTGCTAAACAGCGTGATCGATATAGACAAAATTTTAAAGAAAACCGTGCTAAACAGCGTGATCGATATAGACAAAATTTTAAAGAAAACCGTGCTAAACAGCGTGATCGATATAGACAAAATTTTAAAGAAAACCGTGCTAAACAGCGTGATCGATATAGACAAAATTTTAAAGAAAACCGTGCTAAACAGCGTGATCGATATAGACAAAATTTTAAAGAAAACCGTGCTAAACAGCGTGATCGATATAGACAAAATTTTAAAGAAAACCGTGCTAAACAGCGTGATCGATATAGACAAAATTTTAAAGAAAACCGTGCTAAACAGCGTGATCGATATAGACAAAATTTTAAAGAAAACCGTGCTAAACAGCGTGATCGATATAGACAAAATTTTAAAGAAAACCGTGCTAAACAGCGTGATCGATATAGACAAAATTTTAAAGAAAACCGTGCTAAACAGCGTGATCGATATAGACAAAATTTTAAAGAAAACCGTGCTAAACAGCGTGATCGATATAGACAAAATTTTAAAGAAAACCGTGCTAAACAGCGTGATCGATATAGACAAAATTTTAAAGAAAACCGTGCTAAACAGCGTGATCGATATAGACAAAATTTTAAAGAAAACCGTGCTAAACAGCGTGATCGATATAGACAAAATTTTAAAGAAAACCGTGCTAAACAGCGTGATCGATATAGACAAAATTTTAAAGAAAACCGTGCTAAACAGCGTGATCGATATAGACAAAATTTTAAAGAAAACCGTGCTAAACAGCGTGATCGATATAGACAAAATTTTAAAGAAAACCGTGCTAAACAGCGTGATCGATATAGACAAAATTTTAAAGAAAACCGTGCTAAACAGCGTGATCGATATAGACAAAATTTTAAAGAAAACCGTGCTAAACAGCGTGATCGATATAGACAAAATTTTAAAGAAAACCGTGCTAAACAGCGTGATCGATATAGACAAAATTTTAAAGAAAACCGTGCTAAACAGCGTGATCGATATAGACAAAATTTTAAAGAAAACCGTGCTAAACAGCGTGATCGATATAGACAAAATTTTAAAGAAAACCGTGCTAAACAGCGTGATCGATATAGACAAAATTTTAAAGAAAACCGTGCTAAACAGCGTGATCGATATAGACAAAATTTTAAAGAAAACCGTGCTAAACAGCGTGATCGATATAGACAAAATTTTAAAGAAAACCGTGCTAAACAGCGTGATCGATATAGACAAAATTTTAAAGAAAACCGTGCTAAACAGCGTGATCGATATAGACAAAATTTTAAAGAAAACCGTGCTAAACAGCGTGATCGATATAGACAAAATTTTAAAGAAAACCGTGCTAAACAGCGTGATCGATATAGACAAAATTTTAAAGAAAACCGTGCTAAACAGCGTGATCGATATAGACAAAATTTTAAAGAAAACCGTGCTAAACAGCGTGATCGATATAGACAAAATTTTAAAGAAAACCGTGCTAAACAGCGTGATCGATATAGACAAAATTTTAAAGAAAACCGTGCTAAACAGCGTGATCGATATAGACAAAATTTTAAAGAAAACCGTGCTAAACAGCGTGATCGATATAGACAAAATTTTAAAGAAAACCGTGCTAAACAGCGTGATCGATATAGACAAAATTTTAAAGAAAACCGTGCTAAACAGCGTGATCGATATAGACAAAATTTTAAAGAAAACCGTGCTAAACAGCGTGATCGATATAGACAAAATTTTAAAGAAAACCGTGCTAAACAGCGTGATCGATATAGACAAAATTTTAAAGAAAACCGTGCTAAACAGCGTGATCGATATAGACAAAATTTTAAAGAAAACCGTGCTAAACAGCGTGATCGATATAGACAAAATTTTAAAGAAAACCGTGCTAAACAGCGTGATCGATATAGACAAAATTTTAAAGAAAACCGTGCTAAACAGCGTGATCGATATAGACAAAATTTTAAAGAAAACCGTGCTAAACAGCGTGATCGATATAGACAAAATTTTAAAGAAAACCGTGCTAAACAGCGTGATCGATATAGACAAAATTTTAAAGAAAACCGTGCTAAACAGCGTGATCGATATAGACAAAATTTTAAAGAAAACCGTGCTAAACAGCGTGATCGATATAGACAAAATTTTAAAGAAAACCGTGCTAAACAGCGTGATCGATATAGACAAAATTTTAAAGAAAACCGTGCTAAACAGCGTGATCGATATAGACAAAATTTTAAAGAAAACCGTGCTAAACAGCGTGATCGATATAGACAAAATTTTAAAGAAAACCGTGCTAAACAGCGTGATCGATATAGACAAAATTTTAAAGAAAACCGTGCTAAACAGCGTGATCGATATAGACAAAATTTTAAAGAAAACCGTGCTAAACAGCGTGATCGATATAGACAAAATTTTAAAGAAAACCGTGCTAAACAGCGTGATCGATATAGACAAAATTTTAAAGAAAACCGTGCTAAACAGCGTGATCGATATAGACAAAATTTTAAAGAAAACCGTGCTAAACAGCGTGATCGATATAGACAAAATTTTAAAGAAAACCGTGCTAAACAGCGTGATCGATATAGACAAAATTTTAAAGAAAACCGTGCTAAACAGCGTGATCGATATAGACAAAATTTTAAAGAAAACCGTGCTAAACAGCGTGATCGATATAGACAAAATTTTAAAGAAAACCGTGCTAAACAGCGTGATCGATATAGACAAAATTTTAAAGAAAACCGTGCTAAACAGCGTGATCGATATAGACAAAATTTTAAAGAAAACCGTGCTAAACAGCGTGATCGATATAGACAAAATTTTAAAGAAAACCGTGCTAAACAGCGTGATCGATATAGACAAAATTTTAAAGAAAACCGTGCTAAACAGCGTGATCGATATAGACAAAATTTTAAAGAAAACCGTGCTAAACAGCGTGATCGATATAGACAAAATTTTAAAGAAAACCGTGCTAAACAGCGTGATCGATATAGACAAAATTTTAAAGAAAACCGTGCTAAACAGCGTGATCGATATAGACAAAATTTTAAAGAAAACCGTGCTAAACAGCGTGATCGATATAGACAAAATTTTAAAGAAAACCGTGCTAAACAGCGTGATCGATATAGACAAAATTTTAAAGAAAACCGTGCTAAACAGCGTGATCGATATAGACAAAATTTTAAAGAAAACCGTGCTAAACAGCGTGATCGATATAGACAAAATTTTAAAGAAAACCGTGCTAAACAGCGTGATCGATATAGACAAAATTTTAAAGAAAACCGTGCTAAACAGCGTGATCGATATAGACAAAATTTTAAAGAAAACCGTGCTAAACAGCGTGATCGATATAGACAAAATTTTAAAGAAAACCGTGCTAAACAGCGTGATCGATATAGACAAAATTTTAAAGAAAACCGTGCTAAACAGCGTGATCGATATAGACAAAATTTTAAAGAAAACCGTGCTAAACAGCGTGATCGATATAGACAAAATTTTAAAGAAAACCGTGCTAAACAGCGTGATCGATATAGACAAAATTTTAAAGAAAACCGTGCTAAACAGCGTGATCGATATAGACAAAATTTTAAAGAAAACCGTGCTAAACAGCGTGATCGATATAGACAAAATTTTAAAGAAAACCGTGCTAAACAGCGTGATCGATATAGACAAAATTTTAAAGAAAACCGTGCTAAACAGCGTGATCGATATAGACAAAATTTTAAAGAAAACCGTGCTAAACAGCGTGATCGATATAGACAAAATTTTAAAGAAAACCGTGCTAAACAGCGTGATCGATATAGACAAAATTTTAAAGAAAACCGTGCTAAACAGCGTGATCGATATAGACAAAATTTTAAAGAAAACCGTGCTAAACAGCGTGATCGATATAGACAAAATTTTAAAGAAAACCGTGCTAAACAGCGTGATCGATATAGACAAAATTTTAAAGAAAACCGTGCTAAACAGCGTGATCGATATAGACAAAATTTTAAAGAAAACCGTGCTAAACAGCGTGATCGATATAGACAAAATTTTAAAGAAAACCGTGCTAAACAGCGTGATCGATATAGACAAAATTTTAAAGAAAACCGTGCTAAACAGCGTGATCGATATAGACAAAATTTTAAAGAAAACCGTGCTAAACAGCGTGATCGATATAGACAAAATTTTAAAGAAAACCGTGCTAAACAGCGTGATCGATATAGACAAAATTTTAAAGAAAACCGTGCTAAACAGCGTGATCGATATAGACAAAATTTTAAAGAAAACCGTGCTAAACAGCGTGATCGATATAGACAAAATTTTAAAGAAAACCGTGCTAAACAGCGTGATCGATATAGACAAAATTTTAAAGAAAACCGTGCTAAACAGCGTGATCGATATAGACAAAATTTTAAAGAAAACCGTGCTAAACAGCGTGATCGATATAGACAAAATTTTAAAGAAAACCGTGCTAAACAGCGTGATCGATATAGACAAAATTTTAAAGAAAACCGTGCTAAACAGCGTGATCGATATAGACAAAATTTTAAAGAAAACCGTGCTAAACAGCGTGATCGATATAGACAAAATTTTAAAGAAAACCGTGCTAAACAGCGTGATCGATATAGACAAAATTTTAAAGAAAACCGTGCTAAACAGCGTGATCGATATAGACAAAATTTTAAAGAAAACCGTGCTAAACAGCGTGATCGATATAGACAAAATTTTAAAGAAAACCGTGCTAAACAGCGTGATCGATATAGACAAAATTTTAAAGAAAACCGTGCTAAACAGCGTGATCGATATAGACAAAATTTTAAAGAAAACCGTGCTAAACAGCGTGATCGATATAGACAAAATTTTAAAGAAAACCGTGCTAAACAGCGTGATCGATATAGACAAAATTTTAAAGAAAACCGTGCTAAACAGCGTGATCGATATAGACAAAATTTTAAAGAAAACCGTGCTAAACAGCGTGATCGATATAGACAAAATTTTAAAGAAAACCGTGCTAAACAGCGTGATCGATATAGACAAAATTTTAAAGAAAACCGTGCTAAACAGCGTGATCGATATAGACAAAATTTTAAAGAAAACCGTGCTAAACAGCGTGATCGATATAGACAAAATTTTAAAGAAAACCGTGCTAAACAGCGTGATCGATATAGACAAAATTTTAAAGAAAACCGTGCTAAACAGCGTGATCGATATAGACAAAATTTTAAAGAAAACCGTGCTAAACAGCGTGATCGATATAGACAAAATTTTAAAGAAAACCGTGCTAAACAGCGTGATCGATATAGACAAAATTTTAAAGAAAACCGTGCTAAACAGCGTGATCGATATAGACAAAATTTTAAAGAAAACCGTGCTAAACAGCGTGATCGATATAGACAAAATTTTAAAGAAAACCGTGCTAAACAGCGTGATCGATATAGACAAAATTTTAAAGAAAACCGTGCTAAACAGCGTGATCGATATAGACAAAATTTTAAAGAAAACCGTGCTAAACAGCGTGATCGATATAGACAAAATTTTAAAGAAAACCGTGCTAAACAGCGTGATCGATATAGACAAAATTTTAAAGAAAACCGTGCTAATCAGCGTGATCGATATAGACAAAACTTAGAAGATAATCGCGCTAAAAAACGCGATCGATATCAGCAGAACTTAGAAAATGAATGCTTTAAAGATCGATATAGATATGAACAGGATTTAGAAAATAGACGCGTAAAAAAGCGTATTTGTTATTCGACAAATTTTCAGCGTGAACGAGATAGGCAAAAAAGATTGGATCCTGATCGCAAATGGTTTTATAACAAACGATATTATCAGAAAAGTAAAAAATCTATACTTGCAATAACAAACTGTGATACTGCCAAAAAAATTACAAAAAAATATGAAAAATTCTGGTCAAGAAATTCTATTAAATTTCGTCATTCTTTAGAAATATTTATAAAAGATATTGTAAAGAAGCTCAGAATTAAAGGTCATATTGAAAAACAATTAGAAGCCGAAAAAATCGTACGTTGGTGTATGTATATTAGAAACAGTCATGTTCGCAATATACAGGGTGTTCCGGAACAACCTTCCGTCCGTGAAATGACGTATTCCTGATACAATTCGCGGCGCGCCGCGAGCGCCCGACACAGCTGACCGTCTCATTACCACCGCATGGGTCGCTAACTATTTTATCTTACAACATAAAATTATGCTTTAAATAAAATTTTGGTAAAGAAGAAAATATCTCAGAATTATGTCAAGAATACGTGTTTCTTAAAATAACGTCACTTTAACAAAAGTTGTTGCGGATCGCCGGCCGTTCTTTACCAAAATTTTATTTAAAGCCTAATTTTATGTTGTAAGATAAAATAGTTAGCGACTCATGCGGTGGTAATCAGACGGTCAGCTGTGCCGGGCGCTCGCGGCGCGCCGCGCCGCTCCTGCCTGCCTTCTGTATTCGACGCGTGATTTGTTAACTATTTTTGCTTATAACTCAAAAATTACGCTTCAATTCAAATTTTGGTAAAGGAAAAATCGTCTTAGAATTGTATCAGGAATACGTCATTTCACGGACGGAAGGTTGTTCCGGAACACCCTGTATATTGCGAACATGACTGTTTCTAATATACATACACCAACGTACGATTTTTTCGGCTTCAAATTGTTTCTCGATGTGGCCTTTGATTCTGAGCTTCTTTACAATACCTTTTACAAATATTTCTAAAGAATGACGAAATTTTATAAAATTTCTCGACCAGAATTTTTCATATTTTTTAGTAATTTTTTTTTCAGTGTCACACTTTGTTATTTCAGGTATAGATTTTTTACTTTTCTGATAATATCGTTTGTTATAAAGCCATTTGCGATCAGGATCCAATCTGTTTTGTCTATCTCGTTCACGCTGAAAATTTGTCGCATAACACATTCGTTTTTTTACACGTCTGTTCTCTAAATCCTGTTTATATCTATCACGCATTTGAGCGAGTTTATTTTCTGAGTTCTGTTTATATCGATCGCGCATTTGAGCGCGTTTATTTTCTAAGTTTTTTTTATATCGATCGCGCATTTGAGCGCGTTTATTTTCTAATAGTTTTTTATATCGATCGCGCATTTGAGCACGTTTATTTTCTAACAGTTTTTTATATCGATCGCGCATTCGAGCACGTTTATTTTCTAAATATTTTTTATATTGATCGCGTATTTGAGCACGTTTATTTCCTAAGTTTTGTTTATATCGATGTCGCTTCTGAGCACGTTTAATTTCTATGTTTTTCTCATATCGATTGCGCTCTTGAGTGCATTTATTTTCTAAGTTTTTCTCATATCGATCGCGCTCTTGAGCGCGTTTTTTTTCTAAGTTTTGTTTATATTGATCGCGCTTTTGAGCGCGTTTATTTTCTAAATTTTGTTTATATCGATATCGCTTTTGAGCACGTTTAATTTCTATGTTTTTTTTATATTGATATCGTTTTTGAGCACGTTTAATTTCTATGTTTTTTTTATATCGATCACACTGTTTAGCACATTTATTCTCTAAATCTTGCGTATACGATTCATGTTTAGGCAAATCACTTTCTGAATCTTTTATATAGTTTGCTCGCTTGTTAAAGCATTGATTTTTCAAATCATGCTGATATTCTTTTTTATTAATATTTTCTAATTGAACATTATCTTCAGATAGAAAATGTTTTTTAGCGCATTTATTTTCAAAATCTTTGTTTGTATAAATTGATTCATAAATTGGATTGCTATTTGTTTCATTGTTACTATATTCTTTTTGAGATGTATAAATATCACGAATCTTTTTCAGACGATTCAATCTTTGTTGTTCCGTTTCGCATTTACGTATAGTACGTATACGAATTGCTTCAGCCTCTCTTGCTTTTACTACTGCTAATGGAAGCACTTTTTGAGGAGCACCATATTGTAGATCTTGTGGAAAATGTTCAATAATATTCGATTCAAAAGTCTTCACTAAATGCGGACGCATTAGACTATGATTATATTTTACTTTCTCAGGTTTAATATTAAATAACAATGAAATTGCAAAAGCTATTGCAAAAACACCGCAATCATTACCGTTTGGTTGGTATTGTACAGTAGGAAACATGACTTTCTCAAAATTGTATGTTGGAAATAATCTTCTTAAGAATTGTTCATGATGTCTGTGTAGCTTCTTATTATTTAACGAATCATAAATAAATATGTTTTTTGTGTCGTAATAACTACACACCCAATGTCCATCTGATGAATTTGACGAACTATGTAATATTTGTATATGTTTTTTATTTTCTGGTACAGGTTGAATCGTATCAAGATATTGGATTCGCCACGTTTCGACAGGTTTATAATCTGAATAAATTTGTAAAAGATTATCAAAATGTTCTATATGCATGTCAGTTAACCATTCGCCTTGGATAATTATATTTTTGTCTCTAGGCGATAGAATTATATGTTTTTTTATCTTTACAGACATTCTGTATATATAACACAGTAGCGCTCTCTATAAGCGAACAATAATTTTATAATTATAAAATATTTGTATGAGTATACCATAACTATTCTTCAAAAGCGCACAGCAGCCTTGTATTGGCGCACAGCAGCCACTTTTTAGAGGCGCACAGCAGCCTTGTATCGGCGCACAGCAGCCGCTTTTTAGAGGCGCACAGCAGCCTTGTATCGGCGCACAGCAGCCACTTTTTACAGGCGCACAGCAGCCGCTTTTTACAGGCGCTCAGCAGCCTTATATAGGCGCAAAGCAGCCTTATAAAATAAAATAAATTAAAATTACTTACCTCTCACCGTGTCTTTTCTTACCTTATTCTCGTTCAATTCTTCGTCGTGGTCCAATAATTAATCTGAAATATTCTTGTACAGAAAAGTAACATTATTGCACATTTATATAGATTAAAATGATAACAGAGACTAATATTTTATAAAAATTTGAATCATTATTGATAATTTATTTGAATATAATTTTTCTGTTTTAACAAGGTTTTGTATTTTTTAAACATCTAATTTTGATTTCAAAAATTATATTTAATTGAGAAAATTATTATATAACTCGAAAAGTAATTTATACACACACAGAATTTAATTTTAATTTTAACAATCGAATACCTTCTGAATTATTATTTATAAATAAATTTCTTAGATAAAAGATATTTAGTTTTGAGAAGGATATCTTATAGTAAGCATGATTTTGTTCGAGGCATTTCCATTTTTAATATTTATTTTAAATAAAACCATACATTTTTTACTCTTTCCGAAAAACATTTATAAAGAATCGCAAACCAAAAAACAAACAAATACACTAGAATTTAATAATTAATTATTAATTAATTGACCCAAGATACTGCAAACAGATTGTAAAAATATTGAATTTTTGAAGATGCATTAACATGCATACTATGACAATATGAAAGTAATTATAAAATTTTATTAAATGCTCAAAATAAACCATTTATTGCTCGTAGTTTAACTAGAAAAATTTTTAAGTAGAAAAATCAACTCGAACGTATGGCGTAAATTACACCCGAACGTATGGCGTAAATTACATACAAGAATAAAGTATATTAATGCAATTAATTGCTGTTATCATTTTAATTTTCAATCTTTTCTCTAATTTATTGCTTTCGAAATATACAGTGTCTTATTTTAAATTAAATTAGACAGCAAAATATCTTGGAAAGTAAGCTTTATCAAACAAAAGTTGTAGGTTTCGGAGGGGGCCACATGTTAAAAATATGAGCTTGATCTTGAGTGACCTTTTCAAGGTGAGGTCAATGTGATCGATGTTTTCTGAAATGGAACCCCCCATTTTTTATTGCATATTCTTGTAGCTTATCTTGAGAGCTTTTCAAAACACTATAATAAAGTATTTTTTTATTAAGTATTTTATTATAGTGTTTTGAAAAGCTCTCAAGATAAGCTTCAAGAATATGCAATAAAAAATGGAGGGTTCCATTTAAGAAAACATCGATTGACCTCACCTTGAAAAGGTCACTCAAGGTCAAGCCCATATTTTTATCATGTGGCCCCCTCCGAACCCTACAACTTTTGTTTGAAACATTTTTTTCGATAAAGCTTAGTTTCCGAGATATTTTGCTGTCTAAGTTAAAATAGGAGATCCTCTATAATATCGAATTTATTATTCAACGTTTTATTTAAAAGAAATTGACTCGAACAAGTGATGATGCTAGCTTGTCTATAAAAGTAAAGTACATTAACAATATCAAATGTTGAGCAATAAATTTGATATTATATATCTTGAGAGCAATAAATTAACGACATATTTTAAGACCGAAATAATAACAGCAATTAGTTGCATTCATGTACTTTATTTTCGTAGACAAGATCGCTACAAATTCAGATCGATTTTTCTAACAATAAATAAAACGTTAAGAATATATATAATATAATATAGGAATGTATATGTGTACGTATGCGTATATATACGTATGTATTAATTTTAAATTGTATCACACAAATTATATATGTATTTTAAAAATAATAAATTTATTTTAATGAAGATTAAATAATAAAATTTGTAGTTTTATCATTGTATTAAGTTGATATAAAAGTTCGACATTTTTACTACTAAACTGACATTATTTTAAAAAAAATTGCCGTAATGGATTGTATTTTGTGTATTTGTGAAATTTTGAAAATGATAGAAAATAAAAAGTATTTTCGGCATATTATGCTTTTATATTTTCTAAAGTTAAAAACACATCACAGACTCAAGAAAAAGATATACATTATATACGAAAAAAATGCCAGACAATTCTACAATTTTTTATAAATGCTCATTGAAATATGATCTTTCAAATGATAAATGTTATATGTTTGAAGTCGATTGCAGATTGAGTTTACGATATAATGTCATTTAGTAGTGAAAACAGAACGAACTTTTGCATCAACGTAATAATATAAATAGAAAATATTTTTGTTCAATATCTTAACAATCAAGTTACTCACTTTTAGCCAATTCAATTTCCAAATTTTTGTAGCGATATACTCAGTCCTAAAATAACAAATTTTATAAATATGTATATGTATATATATACTGCCAATATTTTACACTGTGAACTGTATTCCGATCCCCTCTCCGGGTTATAGTTTACGTGACGTACACACTATAATATCGAGTGCACCTAGTTGAGGAATCAGAATTGGTAATAAAAACATAAACATATTAACAACTGTATATTACGAACTTGGTATATTCTTTTAGACCAATATTACATTTATCGTAATTAATCGACGAACTTTTTAAGCGCATTGATTAGCTAATTTCTAAAGATTCAAGAAATTTGCAACAATTACCACACGAAAACAATAGAACTCCGCCATGCAGTAACTTAATGCCATCTATGAAAATCTTATCGTAATTTTATCGTAATTAATCGACGAACTTTTTAAGCGCATTGATTAGCTAATTTCTAAAGATTCAAGAAATTTTCTATTTTGCAGTCAATTAATATGTTTAAAAAGTTTGTCGTACGACAAATGTAATATTATATTACCCTTAGACTTTAAAGACTTTAAGCCCGTAGACTACTGTGCAAAAGCCGACTCGACTGCCGATCGCGACTGCCGACTCTCATCTGGCCAATCCGCGTCGATGCGAGGCGTCGACGCTATGATTGGCCAGATGAGAGTCAGCAATCGCGATCGACAGTCGGTAGTTTGATACTAGTTTTAGACCAATCACGAACAGCCACTTATGATATATGAATGATGGATATCTCCATTGTTTTCTTTCGGCCACTACTACGCCTTTGTTCGAGGCTTCGGCCATTGTGCCTTCTTTGTTCTTTCAGAAAAAATATTTAATCCCTCTCTTTTCTCTCGCTCTTTACCGCAGACTTTCCTATTCTCTCTCCTCCCCTGGAGGAAGGGTATCGTCGTTGTCGACCTGCGTGGGATCTCACCACCTCTCTCTGCAAGTAAGTCCTCATTCTATCCATAAGAACTATCATGGACGTAGACGAACCCATAGTAGCGACCGCCCTTGAGGCATTGATTTCTGAGGCAGGCTCCACGCCTGATCCTCGCGCCAAAATAAGCGCTAAACGACACTGTGAAAAAGACTTGTCATCCTCCTCCAGCAAGAACTTGCGTACTAGCACTGAAGGCAGTGTCAACTCACGTCTTGGTCCAGTTTCTGGATCTTCCATCTCTCTTTCAGACAGCATCCGTAACAACCGCTATTCGGCCGATAACGCCGGACCTTTTGATGTCCATATTCAACGTATCTCTAATCCAAAGTCTCCGCTACACCCCACTTTTGTAGGAAGAGTCATTTGCGAACTCGACGTAAAAGAGATCTTGGAAATAAAGAAAATTGGATATTCTAAAGCCTCGGTTTTCTTTAAAACCAGAGAGGCTGCCAACGCCTTAGTAGAAGACAAGAGACTCTCTCTCAAAAATCTAGAAGCATTCATACCCCCCTTCCGCACTTCTAGGAAGGGCATCATCAGAGACATCCCACAGGATTTTTCTGACCATGAGATCTTAAGTAATATCACAAGTCCGATCAAGGTTGTCGCTGTCAACAGAATGAATCGGAGAATCACAACTAACATTTACACGGATTCTCAAGAAGATTCTTCATCTTCATCTGTCACTTACGTGCCTTCTCTCTCTGTCTCACTCACCTTTGAGGGACAAAAGATCCCGAATCATGTCTACATGTTTCACGTCAGGTATTCCGTGTCTCCATATGTTGCAAGAGTCTCACGATGCAATCGCTGTTTTAGATTTGGGCACATCCAAACCAACTGTAAAAGTCAGCCACGCTGTGCACACTGCGGTGACAAAGGACATACCTATTCCAAGGAGAACTGTCAACGTGCTCAAAACCCGCCAAGGTGCGTGAATTGCCAGGGTGAACACAGAGCAGACTCTACTCTCTGCCCGGAACTATCCATACAGAAGGAGATCAGGAAATACGCAGCCTATAGAAACGTTTCTCTGTTAGACGCGAGAGAAATCTTTAAAGGTAACAGATCCCCTCTGTCCTATTCCTCTTCCTCGGAAGACTTCCCCAACTTACCTTCTACACATCCTAAAATTCATGCCTCTCACTCTAACTCCTACTCGCTCCCCTCCCTCTCTACCTCCATTTCTTCCTCTCTTTCGTACCCCAACGCCTCTAAATATTTTTCTTCCAACCTTACAACTCAGCCTACCCCCCTTTTGAACCTAACGCGCAATTCGAAATTTAAATCCGTTTCTCTGCCCCAGCTCGAACAATCTAATAATCTCCCCTCTTCTTCTCGCTCTCAAAAACAACCCCGCTCAAATGTCTCCTTTTCTACTCCCTCCACTCCCTCTTTTTTTGTTCCGGCTCCTCCTCTTAACTCGATCGCTCACTCTAACTCTAAACATGATAAAGTTTCCACCTCCAACCCTCCAACTCTTTATGAGACCCTTCTTCTCTTGGCTCCCCTTCTCTCTCAACTCTCTCAACTCTCTCCTCTGCTTTCCTCCATCAACTGGTCCGATGCCATTCCTGCATTCCTTCAGTTCCTTCACGCTTTCGCTGCTAATCCGGCTAATCCGCCCTCTCATTCCTCCGTAAATGACTAACTGCCACTTCCTTAACGGCTTCTCCCTATTCCAATGGAACTGCCATGGCATCCTTAATAAAACGGACATCCTCTCCCAAATCGGAAGCCAGTATGACATCCTAGCTCTATCCGAAACCTGGCTCTCGCCGGACAAATCCTTTTTGCTAAAAGACTATAATATATTACGTAAAGACGGGCCCTCCAATAGATCCGGAGGAGTCCTGCTGGCTGTCAAGAACGTTATTCCTTTTTAATTCCCTCCCTCCCTCCCCCCAAATTATCATCACAGGCGATTTCAACGCACATCACTCATCCTGGGGCTGTAATCGCTCTGATCCGGTGGGTAACTCTTTATTCAGTTCCTCTCAAGACTTCTCCTTCTTTCCAACAATGATGGTACTCCTACCTTCATCTCCTTCTCCCCTCGCTCTTCCTCTGTCATTGACCTAACCTTTGTCTCCTCCAACCTAATCCCTTACTGTTTCTGGAACCCTCTCGATGACTCTCTAGGCAGTGATCACATCCCCTCCGTAATCTCGGTCAGCTATCCTATTAAGTCTCGCTCTTTCTTTTCGCATCGTCTTCATACTTCTAAAATCAAACATATACTTTTTTTCGCTACTCTTTCACTCTCTTTTCCCGCACTCTGTGCGCGCCTCGAATCCGAAATCTCTTCTCCGACAGAAAAATACAACGCGTTTTGCAACTTTCTTAAAGACACTGTGATCTCTCTCCTTCCCGAGCGCAAAGCTGACAACAATAATCCTTGCAACAAATCGCAAGCAAAAAGAAACAACAACAAGCACAACGGATCCTTAACTCATCCTCCCGCCCCCTGGTGGAGTGAAAGCTGCACCGAAGCTGTCGACTTGAGAAGACAAGCATTGCGCGCTTTTCGTTGCAACCCCTCCAGGCTCACCTTCAATTTGAAAAGACAGGAAGCCCTCACCAAAAAAACTCTCCGTCAAGCCAAACGCAAGGGATGGAGATCTTTCTGCGAATCTATAACTTTCTCCACTAACATCTCAGCATTATGGCGCATCGTGAAAAGGTTCAAGAACAGATTCCTTAATCCCCCCCCCTCTTTCTTCTCCTTCTAACTTTGTTATTCCACCCGAGATTCAAAACCTAATCAAATCTATTGCTCCTCCTTCATGCTTTTACGAACTTTCTACCTCTTTTTTCAATTCCGACCGTCTCTACTCTTGTCGCATCTTTGACAATCCTTTCCGCTTAGACGAGCTTCTTCACATCATCTACCCACTTAAATCCAAAAAGTCTTCTCCCGGTATGGATCAGATCGATTACCTCATCCTATCCAACCTCCCGGAGGAATACTGTTTTCCTCTCGATTCTGAATGACCTATTCTTTTCCGGGGAATTTCCAGAGTCCTGGAGCCATTCCTTAGTCTACCTTATTCCCAAAGCTACTCCGGGGAAATTCCGCCCCATTTCCCTCACTTCTTGCTGCCTCAAAGTTCTCGAAAAACTTGTCCTCCTCAGACTCGACTGGTGGATGGAACGCTATGAAAAGCTCCCCTCATCACAATTCGGTTTCCGGAAATATCGCTCCTGCCAAGACAATCTCTCCATCCTCACCACCGAGATTCACACCAGCTTCACCCGGGGCACAGCCACTGCATGTTTATTCCTGGATCTCTCCAACGCTTTTGACGACGTTATTCCCTCCATTCTCATCTCCGACCTAGAAGAGCTAGGCCTTCCTCCTCATCTATGCCACTTCATCTACAGACTTATCCACGCGCGCAAACTTAAATTCGTAGTAAACGGGGAACTTACAGACGAATATTTCTCATACAAGGGCGTCCCACAAGGCTCTATCCTTAGCCCCATTCTTTTTAACATATACATCTCGAAAATTAACAGACACATCGGAGAAGACTGCGAGTTGGTTCAATTTGCGGATGATATTGCCATTTTTGTCAGTTCTAACAAAATCGAGAGTGCACTTCAAGAACTAGAAGTTTCAGCCAATAAGGTTTTCAAATATCTCTCTTCTAAAGGCCTAACGGTCTCGCCCTGAAAATCATCATTAATCATTTTCACGAAAAAACACATCAATCCATTAGCCTATTCCATCAACTTAAATAATTCTGTCATCCCCTCTACCGATACCTGTAAATTTCTAGGCATTCATCTTGATTTTCGTCTCTCTGGCAAAAATCATATACAAGCTCTCTCTGTTCGATGCTCTAAACTCCTTAACATTCTCAACATGCTAAGAGGCACCTGGTGGGGAGGAGCGCCTTCCTCGCTGCTAAACATTTACAGGGTTCTCATAAGAGGTTCCATGGAATATGGATGCCTCACATTTCCGTTCAACAATTCTTCAACTATGTATAACCTGGAAAAAATCCAATATCGCGCCCTTCGTGCCTGTCTGGGCTTTAGAAGGACTACTCCTACGAATATTATTCTTGCCGAAGCCAGTGAGGGCCTTTTAAGATCCCGGTTTGAACTCCTTACTTCCAAATACATTCTTAAGATTTTTGCGCTCGACTCTCATCCGCTCATTGACAAGCTATTTGCTGTTCTGTGGTACTCCCGCAGAACCCCTAAAGTAAATCCTTCGGAAAAGTTCCTCTTATTCAGATCCTTCAGCACTTTGTTGCGCTACAAGTCTTATATTAAAAAATTTGACTACCCCGCTGTCTATTCCACCGACTACGACGCTCTCATTTCTCTTTACACACTCGAATACATTCTATCCAACTCTATTTCCAAATCTGTTATCTTTACCGACTCCAAAAGCGTCACCGAAGCACTTCTCTCTATCAACCTAGCCCATTCGTATAACTACGTCATTTACGCCATCAAACAAAAACTTTATGAGTTAAAACTGGCTGGATATGAGAATAACATCGTTTGGATCCCGGCTCACATAGGTATTCTTGGCAACGAAACGGCTGACTATCATGCTAAAAGATCTATTTCTATAGGCCAGTTTTCTAGGAAGTATATCCCTCATTCAGACTTCTATTCCATCCCTCGGAAGAAATTCATTGAACACACTAGCAAAACGCTCAAGACTCAAGGCAGATTCAAAGGATCTAAATATTTCAATTCATTCGAAGAAATTACCCTCAAACCTTGGTTCCACAAGTTAAAGCTTAATAGAGAAAGCATCGTTTCCTGCTGTAGGCTCAGAAGTAACCACTATGCTCTAAACCAGTGCTGGGATTTAGATGCAACCTTCGGCCGGATTTCTTGACTCACGCCTACGGTTCCCCCTCTTACTGCTCACTCCTTAACAACGCAGCGACGAACGGCCGTAACTAAGGAGCGCGTCACTAGTCTCAGGAACGTGCGTGTCACAAATGTAATAACGCAATAGCCTAGTGCCCTAGTAGCAAAACTGCTCATTAAAATTTTCTATTTAATACGTTATTTCTATTATTAAAATATTTGTTTTATTTAAACTTTAAATAAAACATAAATATTTTAAATTGTTACAGAACATACGTAATTAATAATAGAATAATAATTATTTTAGTTATTAATACTATAGTAATAATAGTTACTAATAATAGAAATGAAGTTAATAATAGAATTAATAATAGTATTAATAATAGAAATAAAGTATTAAATAGAAAATCTTAATGAGCAGTTTTGCTACTAGGGCACTAGGCTATTGCGTTATTACATTTGTGACACGCACGTTCCTGAGACTAGTGACGCGCTCCTTAGTTACGGCCGTTCGGCGCTGCGTTGCTAAGGAGCGAGCAGTAAGAGAGGGAACCGTAGGCGTGAGTCAAGAAATCCGGCCGAAAGTTATACTGATCTCCCCCTAGATCAGAAGTGGCCATTTAATAGCAAAGAAGAAGAAGAAGAAGAAGAAGAATCGATTGTATCGGATGTGGACGGGAACGGACATAGTGAAACGCATTTTCGCATGTGGTTTTCCAGTTTTCAGTTAGAGCCATTAAGGGCCTTTCTTAAGAGGCAATCGATTGTAAAGGACGAGGCCGAGGCCAAAGCCAAGGCTCAGGCAGAGAACACTACGGACGCCAAAACGTCATTAATATATATTAAGATAATATATTTATAAGATATGTGTGTGTGTGTGTGTGTGTGTGTGTGTGTGTGTGTGTGTGTGTGTGTGTGTGTGTGTGTGTGTGTGTGTGTGTGTGTGTGTGTGTGTGTGTGTGTGTGTGTGTGTGTGTGTGTGTGTGTGTGTGTGTGTGTGTGTGTGTGTGTGTGTGTGTGTGTGTGTGTGTGTGTGTGTGTGTGTGTGTGTGTGTGTGTGTGTGTGTGTGTGTGTGTGTGTGTGTGTGTGTGCGCGCGACTCGGGTATTTTCGGTAACGGTCGGGCGGTTACCCGAGCGCGGCGTCGGCTCTCGATGTTTTCGCGCGCCTAACGGCGGTTAGATTTTTACGCGTTTCTGATGTTATTTAAAAATGGGCGCTCAGCGCCTCCGCATTTGCCCGACTGGTGTTCGTCGGGCGGCGGACTTCCGGCGGATCGGCGGCCGGGTACGGTCTAGTAACGATGAGGGAATGCATCGTTACATGTTTATAATAAGATGTGTGTGCGTGTGTAATAATTTCGATTTAAACTTTTAACTATACACTTATATTTTTATTAACCCGGTAGAAGCTAGCAGTTCTTTCTGAGATAGTCCGCAGGTTAATAAAAATACAAGTACATAGTCAAAACATTCTGAGATAGTCCGCACTGGATTTTTTTTAATGAAAATGTAATTTCTTTTGATTTAAAGCTTTGATTGTAAACATATGTATTTTTATTAACCCGGTGGGTGCTGGGAATCTTTTTTCGGATAGTCCGCACCAAGTTAATAAAAATACAAGTGCATAGACAATATAAATCAAAAAAAATTTTACATTTTCATTAAAAAAACTTGGTGGGTGCAGGGAATCCTTTCTGGGATAGTCCGCACTGGGTTTTTTTTTAATGAAAATGTAATTTCTTTTGATTTAAAGCTTTGAT
>NW_021850694.1:0-532 GCF_003651465.1 Formica exsecta
TTCTATGTCTTCGAGTGTGACGTTCGGCGTCTGTATTTCGACTTCTGTATCGGTTGTATTTATGATACTAACGGGACACATGTAATCCTTTGGTTCTACTAAGCAGTTTTCAAGGTAGATTCCTAGAGCTGTTTCCTCTGCTCGTACTGTTCCTATCCGATTTTGCTTCGTTATCGCTTTTACGATGGTTTCGCTGCGCGGTTTTAGGATTGTTTTGTTAAACGTATGGAATCTTAGCACGGCTTCTCCTATTTTTAAATGATTTTGATTATAATCACGGGATACCGAATGTTGTCGAAGGAAATCAATTCCTATTATTCCTTCATATTCTATTGGAATGTCGTCTCTTACAACGTAAAATGCATGTTTTACCTTGTGATTTTCTATCTTGATCGTGGCGTACATTTTTCCTATGGTGTGTACTTTATGCCCGGTTATGCCTGTAAGCGCGATTTTACCTTCATGTATTAGTGTGTCGTCCTTTAACTGTTTTAATTTTATTAATGAGATGGTCGACCCTGAGTCGTACAAC
>NW_021850695.1:0-649 GCF_003651465.1 Formica exsecta
TTGTTTTTTTGATTTTAGTTATTAATCCTCTTCGCCAGATTTTTTGTCTTCTACAGCGACGGCTTCTCCCCATTTTATTTCGTGTGACTCATAAGGCGAGATGATGCGTCCTGCCATTTGAAAGTTAAGATCTCCTTCAAATTTTTCCAGATTACTTTCGTTACGCCTGAGTCGCACCCAGAAAAGCAGCGGTGATTCCACATGCGTAATTAGGACCGGGAGGCGCTCTCGAGGCAGTTCTCTAGTGTTGATTGCTTTGATTTCCATTGTTTTTTCTCTATAAAGGAGTATTGTTTTTTTTTCTATAAAGGAGTAGGTGTTCGTATGTTAACTTTAAGGTGTTGTTTCCCAGCATTTTATATAAAAGAGAATTAATATAATTGCAACGCCGTATTTTGTGAAATATCTTTATAGTAACGTTATATAGTGTATGTACGTACGTAACGTTATATATGTATGTGTTCAAAATTGAAACATTAAAATTTCGTCTAAATTTCGCCGTTATATCAAAACGATTGCTTCAGAAAATAAAACACGAGCGAGAACAAACAGCGTCGCGGTCACCCGTTCGGATCGCATTCTTCTTCGAATGAAAAACTGTGACAAACAGCAAGTTCTCGAAGGTTCGAAATCAGAAAAACTTGTTATT
>NW_021850695.1:779-902 GCF_003651465.1 Formica exsecta
ACTTCGCATATTCTCGCTCGTGTCGCGTACGCAGTAGGCTTACTCGTCTCAAAACCGGTCCGAATTGTCTCGCATACGATTGCATTCATATTCTCGCGGCGGTCAATTCGGTCATATCTCAAA
>NW_021850696.1:0-814 GCF_003651465.1 Formica exsecta
TGCCGTTCAACTTGAGGATATTAGTATAATTAATATTTATTTCTTTAGGAACGCGCGAGAGAGAGAGAGAGATTTTCTTTAATTATATTAGGTCCGGATCCCATGTCTAGCATAAAAGTTATACGAGTGGTTAAGTTGTCGATGTTGATTTGAACGGTAGGCACGCGACTATGTTTATCGAGGTTTACGGTCACGGGCCTTATGGTTGTTCTGTCTTTGTCTATTTGGCTGCCTGAGGTTTGGACGGGTGCGGCTCTCGTTCGGACCTCTGTTGTGCACCCGACGTCGAGGGGCCGTTGTAATTTCCCTGAGTATTTCCTTTTTTTTCAAAGATTACTGGCATGACGTAATTGACAATTCTCGAGAAGATGACCTTGCTCCTTGCAATAGCGACAGAATAAAGAATTCTTTGATTCCATTTGCTGATTTATTTTTGATCGACAATCTTTAGCAATATGCCCGAAATTATTGCAAATTTGACAAGTTATACGAATCTTATTTTCCGTATAACGTTGTTCATTTTGTTTCATTGTGGCTTGCAATTCGTAATTTTTTCCCGACCTGATTCTCACTACGGAACTAGCGAAAACGTTATTTATTGCGGAAATAAAATATAATTAAAACTGAGTTATTGGAGACTTACTTTTATTGCTGAATTTCGATTAGTAGATTGATTGTTGATCAAACTTGACGTCTTTCGCTAGAATGTACTGCTGTGCGGCTGCCGGGTTGCCCTGGAGACGATTGATGTGCGGCTGCCGGGTTGCCTTGGAGACGATGCCAAGACGAGGACACTGATTTTAAATTGGTCACT
>NW_021850697.1:0-200 GCF_003651465.1 Formica exsecta
GCGAGACGGCAACGTCACAATATATATATATATATATATATATATGTTACATCTATGTTACATGGCATATATATGACACATATACCCAGCAAACATCGAATATATCTGCCATATAACATAGATGTAACATGTGCACTTATTATGTACATATTATATTATATGTATAACAATCATATCTTGGTTTGCTGGGTTACAATTTA
>NW_021850698.1:0-215 GCF_003651465.1 Formica exsecta
GTCACGAAAACAAAGCTTCCTCTATGAGGAAGCAAAAAAGATAAATTAAATTAAGTTATAATTATGCATGATATTTTTTATGAAATACAATTTGATCTATAAATGCTTGTCAAAATACGAGGATTATGCATCAAAAAATAAATTATTTTACAAAATTATTTTAAACTACATGGAGACTGGTTTATAGTGATAAATCGCCAGTGGCCAATATAATC
>NW_021850699.1:0-572 GCF_003651465.1 Formica exsecta
GAGGAGGTGGATGCACAACTAGAACGTGAGAGGCTAATGGTCCTAACAAGAGGACTAGTAACGCAAAGCGCTTCGCATCACGTCCCTACTATGGCCCTCATTCACCAAACCCACCGCTCTCGGAGCTGATGTTAACTCCGGCCTGTCCGTCAAGAGCTTCATCGGCCGCAATGTCCTGTGATAGGAAACAGGATCCCTTGCGTGCATGTTTCGCAAGGCTGCCGCCGCGTAAACCAGCGGCGTGTTGCTTACACGCGGCGTGTTGTTTCACGGCGTGTTCTTTGCGGCGTGTTGCTTTCGGCTGTTAAAAGCAACATAAAAAATTGAAAACTCTTGACAAAAAAGGGGACGAAGCAAGGCGGATCATTGATCCGCCTGCTCCGTCCCCTCAAAAGCAGTGAAAGTTATAGTTTAGAGAGCCATAGCCAACTATGACTCTCAGACTCCAAGATCAGCCCAGAACATCACCCGCGCGAGCCGGATTTTACTCCAGCGCCGACACAGGATCAGTAGAGAGCGTCACACGGACGTCCTTAAGAGAGTCATAGTTACTCCCGCCGTTTACCCGCGCT
>NW_021850700.1:0-480 GCF_003651465.1 Formica exsecta
AAAAAAATACGAACAATCGAAGAAGAAGAGGAATATCAACGTGATAAACGAGAGAAAAATGCAAAACGTCAAGATGAGTTACGAAAAGCAAAGCGAATAACAAATAATATAAATGAAAATTATCGATATGTAACAAATATCTCAGGAGAGATTTGTTTAAATATAATAAAGAACTCTGTAAATATTCCTAAAGTAATAATAAATTCCCATGCATCAACTATTACATCTGACAAAGTATATACTATAGATGAAATGATATCACAACCTTCTACATCAAGCATTCAAATTTCTTCTATAAACAAAGATACCAATGTTAATATAATACACGATAATAATAGACAATATTTTAATGTCGATAAAAAGAAAATAATAGAACGAGCCCAAAAAACTCGAGCTAAAAATAAAGGATACACATAAATTAATACATCTCATTTCATTCAATTACAACATATTATTGAACATTATATAGGAGAAATGAAT
>NW_021850701.1:0-2632 GCF_003651465.1 Formica exsecta
TCAAAAACAAGCCAAGCAATTTGTTCGATTAACTATAAGAGGCAAATTAGGGAGAATTGTCCCCTACAATAAATAACGTTACGCCGGCGCGAGGCCGCGCGCGCTTCCGGCCGGGACACCCTATGTATACAGACGCGATGGAAGGCGAGCGAAGCATTCGCCGCGCGCGTTTACGTGTGTTTATACCGTGTGTATGTCATGTGCGTGAATGCGTACATGCGTACGTAAGCACGTACGTATGTACGTGCGTGCGTGCGTGCGTACGTGCGTGCGAGTCGTCTCACGCATCCGAGAGCTGCCGTAATGCGCATTATTATCTCGTAAGCGAAATCTGGTTACGAAGTCCTTTTATTAAGGATTTAATTGATCGACGACGCTTGAAACGCGCTCGCCCCATCCGCGCGTTTCGCGCTGCTTTCCATCCTTCTTCCTTCATATCCCTCTTCTTTCTCGTTCTCGCTAAATAAACTTTTCTCTCTATCTCTTTCTCTCATTTTCTCTCTCTCTCTCTCTCTCTCTCTCTCTCTCTCTCTGTCCACTAGATCCACCACGTGGTGACGGTGGAAGATCGTATTATTAATTGGGAGCAGAAGAGGGGGCTGCTTAGGCGTAGTGGTTTAGGATGGACTACTCGAGGAGGCTTCCATTCATACTGGTGATGAGTCAAGACTCATCGCTGAGCGGCTACGGGCGCCAATTTTCAATCGTTATGATTTGGACCGCTCTGGAGCAATCGTTTAATATGATTGGACCGCTCTGGAGACGTGCTGGGGATGTCGTCTCTCCGTAGCAATCGGCACTGCATCCATTGAGCGAGATTCCAACATCGCTCGCCATCTTAATTGCGCATTTTTTTATCATTAATCATTAATCCACCAGAAAAATTTTTTTTTGCCCTGAGCAATTTCAAGCGATACATCGTATGAAGCATGCATAATTTGTTTTTTTTTTCTCAATATTAAAAACTGGTTTTTTTGGAAAATTCTCGAATGATTTCATTTCATTTTTCAATTCGCTTATTTCTTTTTTTACGAAATTCTCGATCATATTTTTGAAATTCAAATTCATGGAACTTGGCGTAATGTCTATGTACATTATACTTTTTAAAAGTTTGTAATCTAGTTTTACACACAAGGCACAGTAATGAATCATCATCCTTAATAAAAAGATAATTATTTTCCTATACTAAATATGGAGATATCTTTTGTTTTTTCGACATTTTGAAAAAACGGGAAAATAAAAATCAAATAAAAATTGTAAAATATTTTGCAAATTTTATTGCAAATTAGTATATAGCAATATAGTAAAATTGCAAAAATATGAATAATAGAAAAATAATGAATAACACAAAATAATCTGAAGAACAATGGAGAAAATTGGATATCGCTTTAACAGTATCGCTTTGAAAGTATCGCTGTGAGAGTATCGCTTATCGGACTGACGAATATATGGAATAAAGCAGAGCGGAGAACACGCGAGAACGAGAACCGACGAGATTGTTGGATTGGTGGATCGAGAGGCCAGAAAGAAAGGTCGGGAAGAGGCAGCCGCGCGAAGAAGGGGCATATTCTCCTCCTCGCGTGCTCCGTGGGCGCCCTCGGGGCCAGGCCTGAATATAGATTATTCATTCAATTTAAATTAATATGTTAAACGTGGTCAAAGTTTATTGGACACATTTTGAATATTTAAATAGATCAAAAATATAGATTGTCATCGTATTGGCCAGTTTTATGAAGTCATCGTATTGGCCAGTTTTCTGCTTCAGATCGTCGCTGCTGTTTCATAAAAAAAATTATCTGAGAATTGGACGTGGTAAGCATAAATTTTTCTTGCTTTTTTTAATATACTGTTTTTTTAATTTTTGATTAAATTATGTCATAGATTATTTCTATGTAACTGAATCATGTGCACAATATAACACAATTAGAGCATACATGAAATAAAGTTGATATATTTATCGGTCTCTTTTTTTGGTCTAAATATTCTAAACATCTGTGCACGGAAAAAAAATAAAGTTGCTTCAATTAAATGTCGACGTCACGTGCTGCCACAAACATAGGGTGTCCGGCGTCAATCGCATCACCGCTCGTGTGCAGGTAGAGCAGGTAAAACTGAAGAAAAAAGTCCTGTACCACTTTGCTATTTTCGCAATAATTTTCAAGAAATAAATTTAAAGAAATCGGCCAATGCGCGCGAGTATTAGCTCCTAGCGAAAAAGGACGGCCCACGCGGCATCGCGGTAACTACGCACGCGACGAAACGAAGGAGGAGCGAGAGGAGCGGATAGCAACGTCGTTTACATACAAGCGTCGCGAAACATTGGATTCTCGTATCGAAGATAAGAAATATTATTATGCTATCATTTTCGCACCACCTTGCGGTAGATAGCACGGCGCAATTTTTTTTAAGTGGTATTCCCAATAGGTCTAATCCACCCTCATATTTTAATGGCTAAAACTGCTCAAAATGTCCTCCATCCTTCTCTCAAGCAGAATTCGGCTCCCCTAATAATATCGCGCGTCGCGCGGTATGCCATTTCTGGCGTGATAGTACCGAAAGCTGCGAGAATTGCTTCTCGTACCTCAGCTTATAAGAAAATTCTTTAACTTACTAATAATGAAGGAATTTACTT
>NW_021850701.1:11049-18640 GCF_003651465.1 Formica exsecta
TGGGGGCTACACACCAAGAGAGAAGGCCCGCCTGCTATATAACAACTTGCACTCCAGCTACCAGCTATACATTCGGCCGGCAGAAGCCACCAGCGTAGCCGAGCTTAGCACACGGGCAACCGAGCACGAAAAGGTCCTCCGCCGGCAAAAGGAAGAACAACCGCCGCTACGAAGCGTGCCCAGCTCACCGATTGCGGCCGCCGCCTACAGCAGAGAAGAATGAGAGCCGACCCGCCACCGCCTTCACCGTACCGGGAAGAGGGCTAATGCAGTTCCGAACTCTGCTGTTCGGGCTGATCTTTCGGACTAGATCCACCACGTGGTGACGGTGGAAGATCGTATTATTAATTGGGAGCAGAAGAGGGGGCTGCTTAGGCGTAGTGGTTTAGGATGGACTACTCGAGGAGGCTTCCATTCATACTGGTGGTGAGTCAAGACTCATCGCTGAGCGGCTACGGGCGCCAATTTTCAATCGTTATGATTTGGACCGCTCTGGAGACGTGCTGGGGATTTCGTCTCTCCGTGACAATCGGCACTGCATCCATTGAGCGAGATTCCAACATCGCTCTGGAGTCGTATGTACTGTGTTAGAGTGGCGTAAGGTGCGAGGTCTGAATAGCTCAGTGGTAAGAGCAGTTGCCCGGAAAGCGAAAGACTCGGGTTCGATTCCCGATTCAGCCACTTGTACCTCGCATATTTTTTCAGACCCGCAAATGTTGTTTTCTAACAATTATTTGTCGGGCTGAGGAAGTGTGTAAACGCCCTACACAGACACGACAGTGCCGCTGCCACGGAAGAGATGGATGCTTGGTTCGTGCCTCCTCCCGCCTTAAATCCCCCCCTCGCTTCACTCTGCGGTGTACATCTGTGCCAGCGTAAGTGCTGGTAATCTGTCCACTAGATCCACCATGTGGTGACGGTGGAAGATCGTATTATTAATTGGGAGCAGAAGAGGGGGCTGCTTAGGCGTAGTGGTTTAGGATGGACTACTCGAGGAGGCTTCCATTCATACTGGTGATGAGTCAAGACTCATCGCTGAGCGGCTACGGGGGCAAATTTTCAATCGTTTAATATGATTGGACCGCTCTGGAGACGTGCTGGGGATGTCGTCTCTCCGTAGCAATCGGCACTGCATCCATTGAGCGAGATTCCAACATCGCTCGCCATCTTAATTGCGCATTTTTTTATCATTAATCATTAATCCACCAGAAAAATTTTTTTTTGCCCTGAGCAATTTCAAGCGATACATCGTATGAAGCATGCATAATTTGTTTTTTTTTTCTCAATATTAAAAACTGGTTTTTTTGGAAAATTCTCGAATGATTTCATTTCATTTTTCAATTCGCTTATTTCTTTTTTTACGAAATTCTCGATCATATTTTTGAAATTCAAATTCATGGAACTTGGCGTAATGTCTATGTACATTATACTTTTTAAAAGTTTGTAATCTAGTTTTACACACAAGGCACAGTAATGAATCATCATTCTTAATAAAAAGATAATCATTTTCCTATGCTAAATATGGAGATATCTTTTGTTTTTTCGACATTTTGAAAAAACGGGAAAATAAAAATCAAATAAAAATTGTAAAATATTTTGCAAATTTTATTGCAAATTAGTATATAGCAATATAGTAAAATTGCAAAAATATGAATAATAGAAAAATAATGAATAACACAAAATAATCTGAAGAACAATGGAGAAAATTGGATATCGCTTTAACAGTATCGCTTTGAAAGTATCGCTGTGAGAGTATCGCTTATCGGACTGACGAATATATGGAATAAAGCAGAGCGGAGAACACGCGAGAACGAGAACCGACGAGATTGTTGGATTGGTGGATCGAGAGGCCAGAAAGAAAGGTCGGGAAGAGGCAGCCGCGCGAAGAAGGGGCATATTCTCCTCCTCGCGTGCTCCGTGGGCGCCCTCGGGGCCAGGCCTGAATATAGATTATTCATTCAATTTAAATTAATATGTTAAACGTGGTCAAAGTTTATTGGACACATTTTGAATATTTAAATAGATCAAAAATATAGATTGTCATCGTATTGGCCAGTTTTATGAAGTCATCGTATTGGCCAGTTTTCTGCTTCAGATCGTCGCTGCTGTTTCATAAAAAAAATTATCTGAGAATTGGACGTGGTAAGCATAAATTTTTCTTGCTTTTTTTAATATACTGTTTTTTTAATTTTTGATTAAATTATGTCATAGATTATTTCTATGTAACTGAATCATGTGCACAATATAACACAATTAGAGCATACATGAAATAAAGTTGATATATTTATCGGTCTCTTTTTTTGGTCTAAATATTCTAAACATCTGTGCACGGAAAAAAAATAAAGTTGCTTCAATTAAATGTCGACGTCACGTGCTGCCACAAACATAGGGTGTCCGGCGTCAATCGCATCACCGCTCGTGTGCAGGTAGAGCAGGTAAAACTGAAGAAAAAAGTCCTGTACCACTTTGCTATTTTCGCAATAATTTTCAAGAAATAAATTTAAAGAAATCGGCCAATGCGCGCGAGTATTAGCTCCTAGCGAAAAAGGACGGCCCACGCGGCATCGCGGTAACTACGCGCGCGACGAAACGAAGGAGGAGCGAGAGGAGCGGATAGCAACGTCGTTTACATACAAGCGTCGCGAAACATTGGATTCTCGTATCGAAGATAAGAAATATTATTATGCTATCATTTTCGCACCGGACGTGGTAAGCATAAATTTTTCTTGCTTTTTTTAATATACTGTTTTTTAAATTTTTGATTAAATTATGTCATAGATTATTTCTATGTAACTAAATCATGTGCACAATATAACACACAATTAGAGCAATACAACGGCGCAATTTTTTTTAAGTGGTATTCCCAATAGGTCTAATCCACCCTCATATTTTAATGGCTAAAACTGCTCAAAATGTCCTCCATCCTTCTCTCAAGCAGAATTCGGCTCCCCTAATAATATCGCGCGTCGCGCGGTATGCCATTTCTGGCGTGATAGTACCGAAAGCTGCGAGAATTGCTTCTCGTACCTCAGCTTATAAGAAAATTCTTTAACTTACTAATAATGAAGGAATTTACTTTGATTACAATTTGATCCGCTATTATTCCTGCTCATACTTTTATGGACCAGCGATATTGGTATGCGCTCTGACGAATGGCATGCGAGTTTTCTTCTTGCCATATCAAATAGTTGCGACTATTAAATACGCTGTTTGGCGTAAAAGTCGCTTTGTCCGTCCATAATATGCAATCCGGGAAAAAATTATTTCGCCGATATTGAGCGAGATACTCCGCATATATTCCACCGTTAATATTTGCTACAAATAACGCAAACATTAAATAAAGAAAATAATACCTTCACAAAAGTGGATGCGTTGTTCACGATCTCCCGGTAAAAGTTGCTGCACCCGCTGATAATGATACGGGTGCAATCCGTTCTGCCGTAGAGTACGGTGCACCACGTATCGCAAGAGACCTAGCATCTGGGCCACACGGCGCACGCTATTCCGGGAATTCTCCTCGAACGCTCTCAAAATTCTTTCTTCATTGTCCACACGATGCACTAGTACACCATGGTTTCGCCGATCCAATAAAAGAGTTCCCGTTTCCCTCGCGCGTCGAATACATCTCAAAATGACGTTATTGTCAGGATGTCGCTCACGCGCGGGAAATCTGCATATAGACGAGCGTTTTCACCGGCTAATCCGAACATAATAATCATGTCTAATCATGTCATGTATACTCATTAGCAGTATACTCTGCCATTATTTTAATTTCTTGAAAGATATTTCACGAAACATGCACGGCGGATGCTGGGGCACTTATTGTTGCGGAGCTACAAATAACGAAGTCAAAAGAAAACCGATAACAAATGAACGTTGTTAAATTTTTACGAACGTATTCTTTCAAACTCTTGTGCCGCGGCTTGTCTTTATGCGGAGCGATTTTTCGGGCATGAGTGACATCCTGAATAATTTTGAAATGTATCCGATGCACCAGAGAAACAGAAGCTCTTCTATTGAATCAGCAAAATGCTGGTATGCATCGCATGGACAATGAAGAGAGAATCATGAGAGTGTTCGAGAAGAAAGCGTGCGCAGTGTGGTTCGGATGCTCGGTCTCTTGCAATATATGGTGCACCGTACTCTACGCCATAACGTGTTGCACCTGTATCATTATCAGCGAATGCAGCAACTTTTAGCGGGAGATCATAAACAGAGCATCTACTTATGCGAAGATATTATTATCTTTATTTAATGTTTGCGTTATGTGTAGCAAATATTAACGGTGAAATATATGCGGAGTATTTCGCTCAATATCGGCGGAATAATTTTTACCCCCATATTATGTACAAACAAAACGACTTTTACACCGAACAGCGTATTTAACAGTAACTTCTTAAAATGATAAAAAGAAAACCCACACGCCATTAATTGTCAGGGCGCATATCAATATCAATGGTCAATAAACATGGGCAGGAATAATAACGGATCAAATTTTAAATAGATTTTTTTATTGTTAGTAAGTTAAAAAATTTTGTTTCGCAGCTTTAATAACTTTATTTTGGCAATTTTCAGATCAATTCTCATATTTCATCTCGTTTAAATGAAAAGGTATACATAAATTTTCTACAAAATGAGTTGCTCTTCTCGAAGATGTTTCTCTTCGCATAAAAGATTTTCCAGCATGACGATGCTCCTGCACGTTTCTCTCGATAGATCCGCAAATTTTGAAACGTACATTATCTCGAAAGATGGATAGGACATAGTGACTCAATTATTTGGCGCAGTCATTAGATTTCAACGTACTTGATTATTTCATATGGAGTTATATCAAAATTTTGATCGAGGATAAGCGTGATAGCACAGAAGCTGAGGTACGAGAAGCAATTCTCACAGCTTTCGGTATTATCACGCCGGAAATGGCATACCGCGCGACGCGCGATATTATTAGAAGGGCCGAATTTTGCTTGAGAGAATAAGGAGAACATTTTGAGCAATTTTAGCCATTAAAATATGAGAGTGGATTAGACCTATTGGGGATACCACTTTAAAAAAATGCGCCGTGCTATCTACCGCAAGGTGCACGAAATTATGCAATAATCCAATATTTCTTATCTTTGATACGAGAATCCAATGTTCCGCGACGCTCGTATGTAAACGTTGCTATCCGCTCCTTTCGCTCCTCCTTCGTTTCGTTGCGTGCGTAGTTATCGCGATGGCGCGTGGGCCGTCTTTTCTCGCTACGCGCTAATATTCGCGCGCATTGGCCGATCTTTTTTAATTAATTTCTCAAAAATTATTGCGAAAATAGCAAAGTAGTACAGGATTTTTCTCTTCAGTTTTACCTGCTCTACTTGCATACAACCAGTGATGCGATTAACGCCGGACACCCTAGTTCATTCAATGGTATTTGCTATTGATTTTAATTTTATGCATGTATATTAAAAGAACAATGTATAAAATTTAATTAGTGACATATAATATTATACTAAACACATATCAGAATGTAAGAACGCTGCTAACTTAAGAATTGAATTACATTGAAACCATAGAATAATAATATATGTGATTATTGGAATGTCACGCAATATTCTTTTATTATAAATTCTCTTTGAATCAACTTATTTGAAATTAATACTAATTTTAGAGTAATATACAATAAATGTTATATTAGATCAATTCAAAATAGAATAAATGCAACCGTATCTCTATTTAAATCTTATGCAAGTTATATTTTATTTGATTAATCATATAATGCAATATATAAATTGTACATTTTGCGGGATTATATTAACGATTGAATGAACTATTGATGATCGTCCTGAGAATAAAAAAGTGATTGTTTTGAAAACATTCTTATTTGGAATGTATCAGTTTCTTTTAGAAGTAGACATGAAATTATTTGAATGAATTTTGCATGCAGATGAAACTACACTATACTACAGTATACTTATATTAAACCTAATTATATTTCATTTGATTGAATATATTATTCAATATATAAGTTATACGTTCTACTGGATTATATTTACGATTGAATGAACCATTTATGTTTGCACTAAGAATGAAGAAGTTGTTTTAAAATCATTGTTGTTTAATACATATAAATTTATTTTAAAAGTAAACATGAAATTATATTTAAATAAATTGCGCATGCAGATAAAACTACAATACATATAATCACATTAACCTAATTTTATTTTAAATTTAACGAAGTAGCTCCCATAAAATCAAAACAAATTAACTCAATGTAAATAACAATCAAAATTAAAACTCTCATAAATAATAAACAAGACGCGAGACGCAAATATAAATAACTGTCATTATAATCATTACTATCCTCGACTGGACTCTTTTCAATGATAAAAATAATAAGTACGTGGTACATAAAATTAATAAAATACAAACGGTCAATCGGTAAAAAAAGACATTGTCAAGAATTGTTCCTGGACACTCCAATGGCACGCCAACGTATGTCAAACTTCATCATCCACCACAAAATTTTCCCTAGAACTTACGGGACGAGATTGTAGTCAGACAATCGCCTAAAATTTTTTTTTATAAGAAGTGGTGGTATAACGAGCTCTACTTTTATTTTATTTGACTGGATATATCTCTCCTATAATCTCTCCTCTTATAAAATTGGTATGAAATGCTTAAGTTGGCCGCTAATCGCGATTGCATTGTTGTCGCGTTATTCTGAACGTGATTGGTCGTCTCGAAGAATCAACATTTGATACAATTATAATCGATTTAAGAAAAAACATTTTCAATCATGGACAACTTTATGTTGCATTTTCATGAGTTAGATCTTGGGAATCATTGAAAATTTATTTAGGACAAGAAAGACAAAACAGATTGGTTAAAAATTATATATATACAGAATTGTTTCAATAAAAATGTTTTGAACATGTTGATTTTATAATATAAATTATAATTGCTCTATTAAATTTTATATTAATATATGTATACACATATTTTTGAAATGATTATAAACAAATATAATTTTATTTCAATATTATAAAATATTGAAAGAATATTGAAATATATATTTATTTGAAAGAAATATTGAAATATATATTTATTTGTTTGACAGTGTATCCTATGATGAACAGTTTTTTGGAAATGGATTATTCCACACGCCCATATGCATAATTCTTTTATTATTGTACTGCACGATAATGCGTAATTGAGACAAATGGAGATAATTGCGCGTGTTCTAATATCGAGAAATGACAAAACGCCGTTTTGTTGATCAATTAGAGCGAGGAGAGCATCTTTTGAACCAGCGAATGATACCGAATAGAATAAGACGGCATATCGTTGCCTCATATGCATTATCAACGCGCAAGAAGTTTATTGTCGCGTTATTTCTCGACATTTACAAATCTAAGATATCGCTGATAGACTATCACGATTACATGTCTTGACGCTACGACAGCAAAAAGAAATATATAATTTAGCTTTCTAAATCGAAATTATATTATTGAAAGTATAAATAACAAATAACGAAGACAGCACAACATCGTCGTACTGATATCATGATATAAATGTTGAAAGAAAGAGAGAGAGAGAGAGAGAGAGAGAGAGA
>NW_021850701.1:18772-19704 GCF_003651465.1 Formica exsecta
CAGTAACTTAATGCCATCTATGAAAATCGGGCACGAACTTATGCAATCATCCAATACCATTGTAGACGGCCCTTTACAGATTGCGTAAAATGAGAACATTTGATGTGAGCGAGATTCGCCGATCTGTCGGAATCCGATGTTGATCGAACTTTCTACTTATCTCTCAACGCAAAAATGCTCAGGGTAGAGTATAATATAATTGTTGAATTATTTTTATGCATGCGCGGAGAATATGTTTTTGAGGATGTCTCCAATTTAGGAGAAAAGCGATGTACGTAAGATTCTAGATCAGTTATGTCTTTGTGTAGTCTATAGTATTCTCTAACTTTACAGAGCGTATATTTAATATATTTCTCTCAGATTTTATTTTTCTACAAAACATATAGAATTATTATCGCAAATTAAAAATGCATTTAATTTAACTGTAACCTCCTCAAGTATTGTTTTATCCATTAACTCGATAATTCGAGAGATATCAAAGTTTAAAGGATATTGTTTGTACTATATTTTATTTCATGTTCTTCTTTTACACACGGAGAAAATTTTATATTAATTCATGATACAATTTTAAATTACATTTTACTATTTTTTGTATTATCGGTGGACCATCATGACATTATAGAATAAATTATAATACAACATAGTAAAATTTAAAACTAACACTTACCTAACATGTTTTATCATTTGCCATAGTAAAAATTCGTAGGTGCAAACTTATAATCTTTATTGTATATCATTGTAAAATGTTGTAATGGTAAATCTCAATTTTTACAATTCAGACAAATATATTTTTTATTTTTTATTTTATTACTTTTTCCCCATTTGGATATCTTTTTCTTATTGTTCTCATTTCCATATTCAGAAGTCAACATATTTATTCGTTTAATATACCTATATTATAATAGAAACGCGACATAATTTAAAAAAAAAAG
>NW_021850702.1:0-11756 GCF_003651465.1 Formica exsecta
AAAAATAAATTATATATATATATATATATCTTTCTTCTAAATATATATTTCTAATTACGAAATAATCATATGTATGTAACAGAAGTTATTTCTGACTTAATACATATAATTATAAAATCAATTTAAGACTAAAATATTTCCAACTTTATCTATTTTCTCTTTTAAAATATCTTGTAAAATTAATTATGTTATATTGTTATTCTCTTATTTTAGTATAATAAAATATTAAATATATATGAGAAATACGAAAAGGAAGGAGAAAGTATGAACAATTTAGTTTTAAATATTTGAAATTTGTATCGCATTATATATTGTATATATATAAAATATTAAATTATTTCAATGAAGCTAAACGATTTCTATTTCTCTCATAATGGGCAATACCATTTAATTTATATAATAATGTTTGCAAACGTTCGTTGCATAAATCGAACGAATCACACTTTCGATACGCGCGTCAAATGAAATTTGCCTATCGTGATGTGAATTTTATGTCACGCCGAATACCACTTGTTTCATAGAAAAAAATACTACAACGATACTCCAATATCCATGGTTTCGCCCGAAAACCCGTTGTATCGATAACACAAGCGAGTTTTACCAGATATTGCTTGATTGTAAATCCAGAATATCCAACATTTTGGCAATGCAATCGAAATAAACTTAATTCCATTTGGACAAATAATCGATAGTATATCGCGAATTTTAATGATTTCTATTAACTGGTATAATCATAATAAAAATCCGCCGCGATAAATTTCCGTTCGTTAAAATTAATTAAATGTAATAAACGATAAGGCAGCAATTATAACTGAATTATTCAATTAGATGTTTCACCGTACGCAATCGAAAACATTTTGCCCGAATTTTCCCCGATTTATGCCATTTGTGAGATTGCAGAAATTTAATATAAATAAAGTCGTATCATATCATATGTGTACGAATATTAAACATGCTAAAGACGCTATCAATTTTCATTACCTTCGAATCTCCCTCGTCATGCAGATCGTTATCGGAATAAAACAGCGTTATAGGAACTATGCAGTTCCGATTCGATTGAATACACCGTCGACTCGAAAGCCACTGCCGATAACGTGTCCGCCGCGTATAACCCTCCCCTTCTCCCCAAATCCACAAAATTCCGGAATCCAGTCTGCCCCACGTGCAGGATAAAACGCGGAGAAGAACGAGGATAATAAAAAGCCCCGCGTAGCTACCGCACGAAAAAATTGGTACAAAGATTTTATAACGGTCAAACTCTGGTCTCTTGCACAGAAAAATACCGTATAAAGTAACATAATCTGACGATGCAGATTTATGTTGTTTAAAAACTCGCGTTATTTAAGCGAATCATATTTCTCTGTGTTTGTTTCATATTTCTGCGGCATTACAATATTTTACACGGTAATAATCGCATTTTACGTGTCATTTCAATTATCCATTGAAGGAATCACACCTTTCATTTTCATCCTTCTATTATTTTTTCCTCTATCGGAAAACAGACTAAAAGGCAATCGCGTGGTGCAGTGCTTAATTATGTTATCGCATTCCCGTCTACAAACTCGTACTTTCATAAGCCGCTTTTACGTAAATAATTCACGAGATATATAATTATTTTCGCACATACCTATTTTCTATCTCGAGTTGCATCGTGTCATATCCGAATGATGCAGTAAGATCGATGGCAGCGTTGATTCCTCAATCGTCGCTCAACTTCACCTGTAAAAGAAAGAGGAAACCAAGGTAAAAAATGGCAGATATGCCGCGTAATCGTTATAGTTATCGCAATAACAATGAGACGGTACATATCATAAGTATGCGTATGATATGATCCATATGGATGTGTGGGTTGTTACGTCGTCGAAATATGCATCATACTATGGCGCGGTTAAAATTTTCTCAAGGAAGAATCAATGATGCTTTCACATAATTAAAATTAATTATTTCCAAATATAAAACTTTCACGATAATAATTTAATTCCACTCGGCATTTAAGAATTCGTATAAATTTGAAAATTTCGTCGCACTCAATTTTGCATACGAGATATACTTAATCTCAAATTTAAATTAGTGTGCAAAAGTTCAAAAATTTGGATATGTGTAATCTTAGAAAACAGCATATATAATACTTAGGGCGTTATTCTATAACGGTTACCGGTAGCTGTAGGCTCTGTAAGCGTAGTTGCATATGTTTTTTGATATGTCAAAATATCGGTAGCCGTGTACAGAATAGGGATCTAAATCTCGTTTATCTTCGTTTTTGTTTCCGCGTTAATAAATATGAAAACATCCGACACACGTGGTTATTTTATTTTCTGAAATATAAATTATATATACATCTATATTGTATAATTATATGTTAAAATTCAGATGCAATTGCTTTTGTATTTCACGATCATTCCACGAGTACCTATGTAACCTATGTTGGTTTGTTTTGCACCAGTAGAATTAAGAGAATACAATTATTTTGCAACCCACACACGCGACCATGTAAATAACGCTTGACGTTATCTGCATATTATGCAAATTATCAAGTAAATATTTAAAAAGTCAGAGTTCAAAATTCTTGCTAAGAAAGAAAACGCTCTTTATTTTATGATTTTATTACATAAAGTAACTATGTAAATTTTAAAAAAGCTGGAGTTATAATAAACGGAGCTTATATTCATCGTACAACTGTAATTTTATCGACATGCAATTTAATTTGCTATACATAGTCACACATACGTGACTCCACGTATGTGGAGTCCACGTAACAAAATTAAAATATTTTATATTGAAATATTGATAACACGATTTACGCAACACAACAAACCAAGCCACGTGCCAATAAAAATTATTTAACAAATCCGAACAGCGATTTCACGTTCAAGCAATAATTTTCGTATCTCATTCACGATCTCTCTCAATCCACTTCCTATCGCCATTTCGGAAAAATCTTCTACAAAATATAAGGAGCGGAGCGATCGATTCGAAATCACCGGCGTTACAAAGCGGGAACCTCGCCCTAGCCGAAGGGCGTTCTCGGGAACACGGTACAGACGGACACGGCACACAAAGCGACCGAACGCGCACACATACACTCCCTTTCACCCTGTGAATATCGGCGAGATCTATGCGCGCTTTCCTCTGTGGAAACCGCTCTCGATATCGCATCTCGCCTGTCGCTCCCCTCCCCGCACAAACGCGTAAAATTCCAGTTCGCCGTCCGACGTACGCATCACAAAGTATCGCTCTGTATCGTCGAGATCAAGGGATACTCGTAATCGTGGAGAAGGGCGCAGCGTATAGAAAAGAGATCATCGACGATTATCGTTAACCCTAATCGTCGGATTCTCTCAGCCGGTTATTAATAAATCTCGAGAAATGCCGTTTTTTCACTAGATTTAAAAAACAGACATGAGATTTATTTGGATTTTTTAAAGTCATTATCGCGCTTTTTTTCATCTTCTCCCTTTTTTAGCAAATTAGTGTCATATGTTAAAACGAGATAAACACGAGGACGGAAATATGCTTATGTTGGAATCGCGCGTTTGATTATTTTTCTCTTGTAAAACGCTTTCGAGAGAACAATTTCTATTCCATTTTGTTCTATTATATTGCTTCTAAATTGCTATCCTCTCACACGTCCTTTCTCCGTCTCCCTCATCCCCTCGCACGCATACACGCGCGACATACGATCGGACAAAAGATAATCGCGGAGCTGTCTGTCGTGTTCTACGGCTTTCGGGTGTGCTGGTTGCCCGAAGGGGGTGACGCCGGGCGTCGCGAAGCAGTTGCAGGACAGGGGGAGAGGGGGAGACGGGAGCGAGGGCCGCAACGGGAACGGCAGTCGCAAGAGAGAAGAAGAGACCGAGAGCGGAGTCGGGCAAAGCGAAGAGGAGTCGACCAGCAGGCAGGGATGGCAGCCGAAGGGAGAGAGGATTGGAGACGGCCGGGTAATGGGGGAGTCGGTACGTAGGGTGGCTCGGTGGTACGGCAACGAGCGGTTTCGCGGGCCTGTGGGTGGACAGGCGGGGGGCAGCAGGGGATTGTGCGGCGCTAGAGGCAGATCGAGGGCGAACGACGAGAGGGGGGAGTGGAAGGAGGGGGAGGGTGGTTAGGCGGACACCACAGAGGACGACGTAGCGAAGAGCGGATGGGTGGTTGGGATATAGGAGACGAGGCAAGGGGATGAAGGAATGGTGTAGAGAGAGAGAGAGAGAGAGAGAGAGAGAGAGTAGCGAGGAAGAGGCAGCAATGACGACGAGGCGCTGGTTTGAGTTTGTGAGCACGCGCTACCACTCTTTGGGTTCTATCTCTACCCGCGTCCCTCGGTTCTGCGTATCGCTATCTCCTTCTCTCTCCCTTTCTTGCTTTCTCCGTTGCACTCGTTATCTCGATTCGCTCGCTTCTTTCTCCGTCGCTCTATACCGCAGCCGGCTTCTTCCTCGTCCCTCGCTTCGTTCCTGACACTCGGAGAGCGGGTCCTCTCCACTCTCCACTCTCTCCCTCTCCCTCTCCCTTCCCTTCCCTTTCCTTCCTCGCAACGCCTCGTCCTCTCGCGACAGCCGCATCGGTTCACGTTCTACGTCCCTCCGGCTGTTTCCCTCGTTCTCTCTCTCTCTCTCTCCCCCCTCTCTCTCTCTCTATCTATCTATCTATCTTTCTCTACCGCACCGCGTATCAATCCATCTCCGTCCTGCGCTCCGTATCTGCTTTCTCGCACCGGTTCTCCCGTTCTCCCTCTCGCTCTTTCTTCCGCCATGGCACCGCTAGCCGGTCCTTTCTCCGTTGAATCGCTATGCGCGAGACAGGCTGGGTATAGGGAGAAGGTGAAGCAGGAGGAGAAAGAGGAGAAGGCGAGTTCACGTTCCATCGCGAAGCACTGAGCGGAATTGGTATATCGGAGGATAGAGGGTGAGCACGGATAGGCGAAGGGGTAAAGGGGAAGGAGAATGCGGGGACGTGGCGCTCGTAACGTAGCGACGCGCCCGAGACGTGGACGTCGTTTGAAGACGAGTTCTGCTGCGCTGGGAGGCATTCCGGGTTGTTGCACCGGAAGGACAGGCGGTGGCCTGGCAGCCCGCCCCCCTCCCCTCCCTCCTTCTCTCGATGCGTCGCCGAAGTTCTGCCGGAGCTTTAATGGAGGACCTGGATAATTAGCGCGAGTACAGATCCCATTGCTTGGGAGTCCGGGACTCGACGAAGCGACGAAGAATGCAAAGAACTTGTCTCGTAATGCAACGACCGACATACAGCAGCTCGAGGGCTATACAGGAAACGACGCGTTTCGATTTTCCAATGTGTATCGCTAATTTAATTCAAGTAAAGAGCGCATTAAAGAAGGGGACTCGCGAATTTGCTATTAGTGCTATTATCGCTATTAGCGTCTCCATTTTTTCTTCAAATATTATGCATTCATACGGTAATTATGTTATACAAGTACAAAGTTCAGATATTAAATTTTGAATATAAAAAACATCCCTTTCAGATTTATTTTTAAAACATTAGAAAAAGATCGTGCGTATTTAATAAACTATAATTATATATTCTATAAACAATACAACGCCTCGTCCTCTCGCGACAGCCGCATCGGTTCACGTTCTACGTCCCTCCGGCTGTTTCCCTCGTTCTCTCTCTCTCTCTCTCCCCCCTCTCTCTCTCTCTATCTATCTATCTATCTTTCTCTACCGCACCGCGTATCAATCCATCTCCGTCCTGCGCTCCGTATCTGCTTTCTCGCACCGGTTCTCCCGTTCTCCCTCTCGCTCTTTCTTCCGCCATGGCACCGCTAGCCGGTCCTTTCTCCGTTGAATCGCTATGCGCGAGACAGGCTGGGTATAGGGAGAAGGTGAAGCAGGAGGAGAAAGAGGAGAAGGCGAGTTCACGTTCCATCGCGAAGCACTGAGCGGAATTGGTATATCGGAGGATAGAGGGTGAGCACGGATAGGCGAAGGGGTAAAGGGGAAGGAGAATGCGGGGACGTGGCGCTCGTAACGTAGCGACGCGCCCGAGACGTGGACGTCGTTTGAAGACGAGTTCTGCTGCGCTGGGAGGCATTCCGGGTTGTTGCACCGGAAGGACAGGCGGTGGCCTGGCAGCCCGCCCCCCTCCCCTCCCTCCCTCTCTCGATGCGTCGCCGAAGTAAGTTCTGCCGGAGCTTTAATGGAGGACCTGGATAATTAGCGCGAGTACAGATCCCATTGCTTGGGAGTCCGGGACTCGACGAAGCGACGAAGAATGCAAAGAACTTGTCTCGTAATGCAACGACCGACATACAGCAGCTCGAGGGCTATACAGGAAACGACGCGTTTCGATTTTCCAATGTGTATCGCTAATTTAATTCAAGTAAAGAGCGCATTAAAGAAGGGGACTCGCGAATTTGCTATTAGTGCTATTATCGCTATTAGCGTCTCCATTTTTTCTTCAAATATTATGCATTCATACGGTAATTATGTTATACAAGTACAAAGTTCAGATATTAAAAAAATTTTGAATATAAAAAAAACATCCCTTTCAGATTTATTTTTAAAACATTAGAAAAAGATCGTGCGTATTTAATAAACTATAATTATATATTCTATAAACAATACCGAGATTTTCATGCGTGTTTGGTGCGTTATCATGGTGGCGCACATATCCGCTTATGCGGATGTCGATTATTACTATTTATACGAAAAGGCGTGTGCGTTAAGCGACATAAATTGCTGCGAAAATATGAAAACTGGACAATAATAAATAATGCCCGGAATTCGTATTACCCCCGAGACATTTCGTTTCTGCCGCTACTGTAGCATACCTTATGAATGAATATGGTTATATACATATACGATTGATATATGTATATACATATAGAGAAAGAAAGACATATAGATAGATAGATAGAGGAAGAGAGAAAAGGTGGAGGGAGAGAGAGGGGGGAGGGGAGAGAGAGAAAGAGAGAGCAGTTACATCGCTCGCACATACTTTATACATGTGTTCAGATCGTTATTTACTCATAATAATGGTCGCATTTACATGTACACAGATATAGTATTACGTCAGTTTTGTACGTTATGCTATCTTGATGATTTAGAATCGATGTATGTGTATACACATACAAACACACACAAACCATCGATTCTCATCAAGTCGAAGTCATCAAGATAGCATAACGTATTAATATGCAATAATATTTACGATAAAGAAATACTATGTATCTAACATGGAAACATAAAGTCGGTTAAAAACATATATGTATTTTGGTAGATCGAGTTGTCAACATACTTCATAACATAACGGTAAATTATTTAGCAAAATTAGAGCAATACTTTTCATTCACACGAATATAAAATCATTCATTAATATTACTAAATCAGAAATTTTCTATTGATTTATATATATTGAATTGTTTAACACATTGAATATTTTAATGAATTATAGATTAATGAATTATATATAAGTTTATGAATTAATAACTTTTCCTTAACTCGCGTGCAATTGATCAATATATTCACGAAATACACAATAATAAAAGCAATAATTTTATTTTCTCTTTTACAGTCGCAGATATAAAACACAATGTTTATTTACTGCGTATATTTACGTTATGTATGTAGCTTGTATCAAATCAATTGTCATCTGTCAATTTATTTAGTCGCGCGCGATACATTTTACAATTTGACGAATAAAAAAAAATTAATTGAAAACATTTTTTCTAGTTTTAATTGGGAACATTGTTATCTCTCTTTCTCGGGTTATAAATAAATGTTAATCAATTTTTACATTATTTTTGCGTATGTTTTAGCAATTAATTTAGCTGATGTTATTCAACTGAATTTTTTTATTGGTATTTAACAATTGTGTTCTAATTTATTTAATTCTCGCTTATTATGTATGCACATAATGCTATAATTCCTGTCATAATTTTCAGTTCGAGATTGTGTGCTTGTTCAGATTAGAATCGACCTTGTCTTGGCATTTAAATTATTGTAATATACTCGTAATCATAAATGAAATAAAAGTGACATTGTCGCTGAAAATGTCGATACAAACTGAAAGTGAAAACAATTCCAATTAAAGACCAAAGTTACGTGAACTCTAAGTTGTTCAATATCCGGTATCGCATTTTCGCTTCGAAAACGTATAATGCCTACTTCTTCTGTATAAGCTACGTTTCTCATACGCTCGCAAATATCGATCTGTGTTCCAGTGACATTGAAGGCAAGCATTATGATAATAGCGACAATAAGGTATTCGTAACATGACAAATTGTGCAAGACTTTACGAGAAGATGCGAGATATTGTGTAATTTATTCCTATCGTATGACATTTACTATTTTGTACTATACATATACAGGGTGGTCCCGAACGTTCCAGCCAGACTTTGAGATCTTATAGGAAATTTAATTCTGAACAAAAAATTTCCTATAAACATGGGTCGAAAAATGCTTCCTTAAGAAGTTATCGCTCAAAAACCTCTGAAATCGTGATTATTTTACACATTTTTCCAAATATCATGGAAAATGTGCGTCTTTTAACAAAAAGTACCGAAACAAAAGTTGTAGAAAATTAAATTATCTTTCAAATGAGATCAAAATGATTGTTGTACGTTCCATAGATTTTGATATAACCAGTTTCAAACGTACAAAAAGTGCTTTTGTTACTTATTGTTAGATGCGTACGTTGCTTGCGCGCGGTAGGGCGCCATCCAATGTTGCGCGATCTGAAATTGGCAACACTAGCGCCATTTATTAAGTTTCATTTTCTTTTTATTTCCTTTTCTTTTCATCTTTTGCTCTTCCTTTGCATCAGAGGTTTTTGAGCGATAACTTCTTAAGGAAGCATTTTTCGACGCATGTTTATACGAAATTTTTTGTTCAGAATTAAATTTCCTATAAGATGTCAAAGTCTGGCTGGAACGTTCGGGGCCACCCTGTATAATAAGCTTATTCGAAAGAAAACTTTTGTTTTGTACTAACAAGGAAATCTCGCGAGCCCGAAAATTCTGATTTTGATGAAATTTTATATACATGTAAAGAGGGTAAATAGATAGGGGGTGGTTTCACACTTTAAAATCGTTTTTGGACCGCTGAAAATTTCTAAATTCATCTACTTAAACATGTGTGTAAAATTTCATCGAAATGAAAATTTTCGGATTCGCGAGATTCTCTTGTAAGTGATTCAAAATGATACTTGGAATGGTTTTTGGGCCACTGAAAATTTCTAAATTCATCTATTTAACCCCCCTAAAACATGTGTAAAGTTTCATCAAAATCAAAATTTTCGAATTTGCGAGATTCTCTTGTAAGTGATTCAAAATGAGTTTTCTCGCATTTTTATAGATACATCCTGATAAATAAGTGAAATATTAATAGTGTAACGCCATGAGGATTCCAATTAATAGCAATATTTCTTATGTCAGAATGAACTTTTATCTATGTATATCTATGTTAAAGTAAGACAAGAATAAATGATAACACTAAAAGCGAAAGACTAGACTTCACCAAAGATAATGTCATTGTCTAGAGATTAAATAATTTGAATTTTACACATGATAAGAAAAATTCGTATAAAAACTTTAGATATCTATCTAAAAAATATATCTATCTATTTATTTTGTAAATACAAAAAGAATAGTATATACCTTCTACCGATAAGGAAATTGGTACGTTTTGATTTCAGTTTCACTTTTGTTATATAGTCATTTTATTCCAAAACTTGATTTACTTAATTTGTTTATTTATTTCTATAAAATAAACAGAATTATCTATCATTGCACTTTAAAAGAAATACAATTATCGGATATTAAAACAATATCTATCATAAAGTTTGAATTGATTTCAAAGTTTGATCATTTGATTTTCACATCGCCATTACTTAACATTATCACAGAACAGAATCAGGTTATTTCGAATACACTTTATTGTCAGAAATTTTATTAAAAATGCGATCCAACAATTTTTTTTCTTTGACAATCCAAAGAACCAGTCGTTGAATTTCAGAGAACATATTTTATTACTCGACGCATGGTACTCGACGAGCCTGATGTCTTTGACCCTCGGAGGCTTTGACCATGACACGAAATAAACAAGCACGGATGGTCGCTCTCTATTAACGCGCTATCAAGCTCTGTCGTGAATGACAAAGATATCATTGAAACATTTTTAATTATTCGATTCGATGCAATGCCGTGCCTTTATCCCGCGTATGAATGACCGTTTATGTAAATACACGAAACGACCGTAACTATCTCGTTACTAAGCTTGCAAAACTTATTAACATATTTCAATGCGACTTATTTAACTATTTATATACTGTATCTTTTTATAAATATTGATTCTCCTATAAATAATACATTCACAAATAAGTAGTAAATATACACAATTTCATTACGCATAGTTACGCGTATATTATAAAATGAGCATCTATTTGCTTTTTTTTCGAATTTAAATAATGCGCCATGTATTTTATTATTTTAACAATACGTAACATCACGATGCAATCGATCATAATGCTTGTCGATCGAATCATTGAATTCGCCAAGAATACAGCACGTACTTTTATGTACTGCAAAAAAAAAAAAAAATAAAATAAAAAAAACGATACTCAATAAAGTGCTGCTATATGTCGATTATAAACCACATCTGTCGATCGAATATTTTCATTTTGAATAGTTCACAGTTTCAAGATATCATCGGAATACATGTTATCAGCGGGAAGATATCGACAACTTAGTATTGATAGGCACTACAAATAACTGTGGTACTGCAAGAAAGATGCAATAAAATGTAGCATTGATACCTCGATAATCGAGTTAAATTTCACAACGCATAATTCCAGTATTTTATAGAAATAAAAGTAATAAGATAACTAAGTAAACCAAGTATTTTAAATAAAATAATTGTAACATATATATAAAAGAGAAAAGAAAAGAAAATTCGAATTTAAATAATGCGCCATGTATGTTATTATTTTAACAATACGTAACATCACGATGCAATCAATCATAATGCTTGTCGATCGAATCATTGAATTCGCCAAGAACACAGCACGTACTTTTATGTACTGCAAAAAAAAAAAAAAATAAAATAAAAAAAACGATACTCAATAAAGTGCTGCTATATGTCGATTATAAACCACATCTGTCGATCGAATATTTTCATTTTGAATAGTTCACAGTTTCAAGATATCATCGGAATACATGTTATCAGCGGGAAGATATCGACAACTTAGTATTGATAGGCACTACAAATAACTGTGGTACTGCAAGAAAGATGCAATAAAATGTAGCATTGATACCTCGATAATCGAGTTAAATTTCACAACGCATAATTCCAGTATTTTATAGAAATAAAAGTAATAAGATAACTAAGTAAACCAAGTATTTTAAATAAAATAATTGTAACATATATATAAAAGAGAAAAGAAAAGAAAATTAGTGAACAATTTTTTTCTTTTTCATCAAAGATATCATTAGAAAGATACAACATTCTTTTTATATTTACAAGATATATATCATTGTGTTGTAGATTTAAAAATCTTAACAACGAATGTTTACAACGTAGTGCACGATTTGTTATCTCGAGCTACAGGAGTTTTCCCAATATTCATTAAATATGGAATTTTCGCGCAAAATCGTTCATGGCTGCTATAATGTGATATCTGGAGACTAAAAATTACACGTCGGTTTCTAGAAAGTCCGATCGCGTAGATTACGATGCGAGGTGCACCGAGGCGGCGACACTCGATCATGCATCGTCCCACGACGCATTTAAGATCGGCCTTAACTACGA
>NW_021850702.1:16290-27755 GCF_003651465.1 Formica exsecta
GCGAGATTCTCTTGTAAGTGATTCAAAATGATACTTGGAATGGTTTTTGGGCCACTGAAAATTTCTAAATTCATCTATTTAACCCCCCTAAAACATGTGTAAAGTTTCATCAAAATCAAAATTTTCGAATTTGCGAGATTCTCTTGTAAGTGATTCAAAATGAGTTTTCTCGCATTTTTATAGATACATCCTGATAAATAAGTGAAATATTAATAGTGTAACGCCATGAGGATTCCAATTAATAGCAATATTTCTTATGTCAGAATGAACTTTTATCTATGTATATCTATGTTAAAGTAAGACAAGAATAAATGATAACACTAAAAGCGAAAGACTAGACTTCACCAAAGATAATGTCATTGTCTAGAGATTAAATAATTTGAATTTTACACATGATAAGAAAAATTCGTATAAAAACTTTAGATATCTATCTAAAAAATATATCTATCTATTTATTTTGTAAATACAAAAAGAATAGTATATACCTTCTACCGATAAGGAAATTGGTACGTTTTGATTTCAGTTTCACTTTTGTTATATAGTCATTTTATTCCAAAACTTGATGTACTTAATTTGTTTATTTATTTCTATAAAATAAACAGAATTATCTATCATTGCACTTTAAAAGAAATACAATTATCGGATATTAAAACAATATCTATCATAAAGTTTGAATTGATTTCAAAGTTTGATCATTTGATTTTCACATCGCCATTACTTAACATTATCACAGAACAGAATCAGGTTATTTCGAATACACTTTATTGTCAGAAATTTTATTAAAAATGCGATCCAACAATTTTTTTTCTTTGACAATCCAAAGAACCAGTCGTTGAATTTCAGAGAACATATTTTATTACTCGACGCATGGTACTCGACGAGCCTGATGTCTTTGACCCTCGGAGGCTTTGACCATGACACGAAATAAACAAGCACGGATGGTCGCTCTCTATTAACGCGCTATCAAGTTCTGTCGTGAATGACAAAGATATCATTGAAACATTTTTAATTATTCGATTCGATGCAATGCCGTGCCTTTATCCCGCGTATGAATGACCGTTTATGTAAATACACGAAACGACCGTAACTATCTCGTTACTAAGCTTGCAAAACTTATTAACATATTTCAATGCGACTTATTTAACTATTTATATACTGTATCTTTTTATAAATATTGATTCTCCTATAAATAATACATTCACAAATAAGTAGTAAATATACACAATTTCATTACGCATAGTTACGCGTATATTATAAAATGAGCATCTATTTGCTTTTTTTCGAATTTAAATAATGCGCCATGTATGTTATTATTTTAACAATACGTAACATCACGATGCAATCAATCATAATGCTTGTCGATCGAATCATTGAATTCGCCAAGAACACAGCACGTACTTTTATGTACTGCAAAAAAAAAAAAAAATAAAATAAAAAAAACGATACTCAATAAAGTGCTGCTATATGTCGATTATAAACCACATCTGTCGATCGAATATTTTCATTTTGAATAGTTCACAGTTTCAAGATATCATCGGAATACATGTTATCAGCGGGAAGATATCGACAACTTAGTATTGATAGGCACTACAAATAACTGTGGTACTGCAAGAAAGATGCAATAAAATGTAGCATTGATACCTCGATAATCGAGTTAAATTTCACAACGCATAATTCCAGTATTTTATAGAAATAAAAGTAATAAGATAACTAAGTAAACCAAGTATTTTAAATAAAATAATTGTAACATATATATATATATAAAAGAGAAAAGAAAAGAAAATTAGTGAACAATTTTTTTCTTTTTCATCAAAAATACAATTATTACATTAGAAAGATACAACATTCTTTTTATATTTACAAGATATATATCATTGTGTTGTAGATTTAAAAATCTTAACAACGAATGTTTACAACGTAGTGCACGATTTGTTATCTCGAGCTACAGGAGTTTTCCCAATATTCATTAAATATGGAATTTTCGCGCAAAATCGTTCATGGCTGCTATAATGTGATATCTGGAGACTAAAAATTACACGTCGGTTTCTAGAAAGTCCGATCGCGTAGATTACGATGCGAGGTGCACCGAGGCGGCGACACTCGATCATGCATCGTCCCACGACGCAGTTAAGATCGGCCTTAACTACGAACACTCCTTTTACCGCACCGTCGCGCGCCTCTAATGGCACATCTCGAGTAATCGAGCAAAAATTACTGGAATTCCGCGACCCTGGCTTGTCTCGAGTCGCTCAAACGTCAACTCTGTCGTACCAATGATTTTAAGAGAAACGAGAATCGCTTTATCGTCGAGTTTCGTCTCTAATACATGTATTTTGCGAGACAGGAGGCAACGAAAAAAAAAGTCTTATTAAAATATAATTATACTACTCATACATATAATTATGTAAACTCTAATTTATATTTTATAAGAATCTCCTCTAAGAATTAATCTAAAAAATTCATATAAGATCGTATTATAGAATGTCTACTCTAATCTTGTAAAAATATTCCCTGATCTTCCAGGTATTTTTATTCAAAATTTCAGGTAAAGAAAATATTTTGAAGATTTATTGGGGTGCAACTTTCTAAAATAAGTTTTCTTATTGTATACATTTTCTAATGTTTTTCATTTATATGAAGGAAAAAGCTTCTTAAGTTTCAAGTACTATATTTATAAATGTACTGAAAAAAACTGAATAACTTTCGTAAGGTAAGTATTTTTCATTTGTATATAAAATTTTCATTTTTTTGTCATTAAAAATTACAATAAAAAGTATGTACTGCATATTTAATATTTTGTTAAGGCATTGAATATATACAGGATGGCCCACGTAAAGTGTTATAAGCTGATAAAAATATTTGTCAAATCAAAAAGTTGTTCATGAGAAAGTTTCATGTATTCAAAGGATCTTTCTAACTACGTAAACATAAAGTCGCCCCCGCTCCCCCTCTTAAAGGGGAGGGTAACTTCATAATTTCAAATGGAATCCTCTATAAAATGTTACATATTTGGATTCTCAATGGGAAAAAATAAGTAAGTTTCATCTGAAACATTTGTTCGAAAAATGTTTCTATCAAAAGTTATAAGCATTTAAGTTTTAAAGTAGAGTGCATTCAAACTAATGATAAAACCATAATAAATTAAATGAAAGACCATAATCTTTCTGTTTTTTTTTTATTGTATTAAGTGTTCGAACTGTTGTCCATTCTCATCTAAACACTTATTAATTCTTTCTGCGAAGTTTGTGCTAGCGTAATCCCAGAAATGTTGTTTAGATTAGGTTAGATTAGGTTAGATAAAATATTGTAGAAAGAATTAATAAAAGAAACAATTAACAACTTTTTAATTCGATAAATATTTTCAGAATTATTGGCTTGTAACACTTTACGTGGGCCACCCTGTATATAAACAAACATAAATATATATCTATAATATATTTTAAATACATAATTTACTTGGCTTGCCGACTGTTTACAATATAAAAACAAAATTATCAAACAGAAAATTTTTTTTTTAAATTTCCCGAGTCCCGACAAAATTCCACGAGAATTCCATGATTTTTCCAGATACAAAAGAAATTCCTGAAAATTCCATGTTTTTCCAGGCAGTAGATACCCTGTATTATTGTAAAATGCTGAGAAAGTCTATTTTCCCATTTTTCCTACATCTAGCTTGAAGAGCTTATCAAACTCGAAAGAGATGATATTGATAATGGCTATTTTAATAAACAGGTTAACGATAAATATCTTAGAATGAAATTTTGAGGTTAGGACGAGTTAAATCTCATTCCTGATATCATTTCGAAGCCAACTGCAACTTGGAGGTTAGAGCGCGTTCTCTTCATGGCAGATATCGCTATCTCGTAGGGCGGAATCGTTCGAGGCGATTTTATCGTTCGATCAAAGGCTCCGCATCTTTCTCTCTCCGTTCGTCTACCTTCGGCACAGCGCAACTTCGGAACTCTTTATTGACTGCAGGAGGGCGGTTACTCACCTGACATTTCGATTGCGCGCTCGCTCGATGACCCGAAAGCAAATCCTTGCCGAGCTACAAAATACGTATCCTGCGTACGAATTCGAAGATTGAAACACACACGCAACACGCGACGTCATTCGCAGACACATGCGAAGTTACGCACAGCCGCGCTCGAAATGGAAATATAAACCCACCGTCCACCGCTGTGTCCTATTGTAATAGGTAGGTAGGTAGGTAGGTAGGTAGGTAGGTAGGTAAGGGAAGGAGAAAATGGAATGAAAACACAAAAGAGAGAGACAGAGCGCGGACGAGTTCGTCGTCGCGTCGAAGGTGACCTAATCCTTTCTCGAGTGTTAAATTGTATATATCGTACAAATATGTCTAGCGAAATAAAATAGATAATATATTTTATAAAATGTCCGAAGGCATATTTATAAGGAGTATTAATCGTTCATCTAAATAAAGATAACACGCGCGATTAATTAGTGTAATTATAAATATATAATTTATTAAATACGCAGAAACATAAAATTATTATAAAAATAGATTAATATATAATTAGTTAATTATTATATTTACAATTGTTATAAAAAGAAAATCAAATATCATTTACACTCTTTTATAATAGCCAATCGTGCGAAAGAGGATTAATTGCGATTAACGATTAGCCCCGTGGCGATATTTGTTTGACGATTAAAAAAGCGATCTCGATACACAGCACATATGCGAGGTTCGAGTGTTAATACGCTGAAAGAGCCCTTCCCTTTTTTATCTAAAGACCTGACGACTGTTACGGTATTACTCGGTGACTATATCGGTATCCTAGCGCGCTCGAACTGTGAGATCAATAAAGCAGTCCTTTATAGACTTCGCTACACGCGCCGTCGGTTCCCTCCGCCGTTAGTCTGTCACTTTCTTTCCCTGTATCTTTCTCTTACTCTTTCTCTCTCTCTCTCTTTCTCTTTTTCCCTCATTTCCTCTTTCTCTCTCTTTCCTCTTTCGCTCGTACGAGTAAAAGAGTCCGTCACCTCCCTGAAAACGCCACCCTCTTCCTTCGCCGCAAGCAAGCCTCGAGTACGGGGCCATAAATAACCAAATGACCTACCGTAGGCAGGAGGTGGGTGCGCCGATTGCGCCGAGTTGCTACCAGGACACCCGTTAGACGCGTGCACAGATACGGTGGATGACGAGCATATTTATTTAACTCGATAATTTTATACCAATTGAACATAAATTAACGGCCGATAAAGGAACGAGACTCGAGAATTTTCGAGGAATGAGATATATTTGCGAATCAGTCGAAGGGATACGCTATAAATTAGAATAAAACCGCAGTCAGATTTAAAAATTAGAGTGAAACAAGTTTATATGGATTCACGATTCTACTTTTAGCTCTGAATACTTTGCTTGCGACGAATTGAGTCGAAAAAAGGCGTGTTTATTAATTAATAAGTATCTCGGCCTTATTTATCTTGTTATTCAACGAGTGAATTTTTTATAGAAGAGTACAAGAGTTGTACAATCGCGGCAACGATTATACTTATATTAATGTTTTGTCGGCTAAAAGCAATACCTTCGAAATGCCGCGTATGTGTGCTCCGTTGTTCTCGTAGTAACCCTTCACCTTCTAACGTTCACAAGCGATAGAATATGACGCTGAAGAGTGCGTGGCCATAAATAATCGAACAAGCCGCTATAGATTGCACCTTTCAATGATTCGCCACGTGCACTTCGTGAACAATGTATATTGTCGATTATTTAATGACTAAGAAGATCTTACAATATCCATTAAGATATTCTAATCAATTTGCATACTTATAAGAATATTGCTGTCATAAATTGCAAGCGTATTTATCAAATGCATGTACAAGATATGTATATAAAAACTTTGTACTTTTCCAGTTACTGATTTCTTTTAACTACTAAAAAAAAAAAAAATGCATAAAAATTAAATACATTTAATATTATTGTAATATTAATTAATTAATAACATTAATTATCTGTACATATATGTATATTCAATAATTAATATAGTTGATAATTAATATTAATAATTATCAATACCAATTATTAAATCTTAAAAAATTTTTAAGTTGAATAAAATCTAGATGGATTTTGTTTATTTTTATTCTTCTTCGCGTGAATTTTATTATTATAAGATTTTCCGATTTCAAAAATAATTATTAAAAAAAGTAACTGTGTGATTTAAAAAATTAGAAAAATTTATATATATAAAGATAATTTTTAATATTTTAAAATTTATATATCCTAAAAAAATCTTATACATGTATCTTTAAAATAAATCACTTGTATATCAAAATGCGTCTTTAAATTGCGTACTTCGCCTTTCATTAGAGACCTGTGGTAAATATAGATAATCTAACTCCTAGCGCGATAAAATTCCGCGGTCTTTGTATCAGTAACCTTGTTCTCGGCAACAAAGTACTGACAATCGCTGAGTCAGATCATAAATGCAAAAGTAAACTTGGGTCGAATGTAAAACCGTTATGTGCGTACGAGTTCAGTGACATGGTGGACGAAGCCTGTGTTGCAGGTGGCAAATATCGCTGAGAAATGATTCGTCGGTTAAAAACAGCTGTCGTTAAATTCACGAAATATCTCTTATTGTTAGTATGCCATTAATCATTCAAGAATACAGTTACAATTTCAATATCTCTGACGTGAAAATACGCGATTAGAAAAACCATGTATATGAGATATCTAATAATCATTTGATGAATGTTATATAATTAATGTGTTGTAACCTTACAAATTGATTAATGTAAATCAAGAAATCAATATCATATGTAAAAATATCACTAACAGGGACTTAATATTTCTCTCATATTTATAAGCGAGAACATTTTTATCGATATCCGAGATAATTTCTCTAATAGATATGTTTAGTATCTATTAGTATCATTAATTCTCTCGCGTGACGATTATATACGACTCTATGATGTTGTAGCAGCCTGTGTCGTCACGGATAAAGATTTTTTTGCAAATGCCTGCGTTCTTATTCTTTACGGTCAACCTCTTGGCTTCCGTCGTTTGAATGACGCGCAAACGTTGTAAATAACGGAGTGACACTCCGCGAATACGGAACGATGACGAATTGTCATTGGGACACCCGTTACACGCGTAAACGCAGCGCGTAACTGGATTGCGCGGATGGAGTTTCAGGTCGCAAATTATGTACGGCGCATCCAATCGACGCTCGGCGGCTGCATAATGGCGGAATGTGTCAGGATATCGATCACACGTTACAAAGATAAAATCTGGGAAATAAACTCGGCTTTGCGCAAGCACACAGTTGGAGATAGAATACATGAAAAATCGGCTTTGACACCAACAATTGCATTCCGCTCAATATATTCTGATCCGTTGGGAGAGAGATTATTTGTTTAACGTATTATTATTTTAATAGATACTGATATTCTGGATAATAAGAGTAATATAAATATGTTAATTACACATATCGAGGAAAAGATACGATACAAAAATCATAAAAAAGAATTACATTGTTTTTGGAGCTTTACAAAATCCCAGGCTGTATCAATGCAATGTTATACATATACATATTTCGTAATTCGCGTTTCGTTTGTAAAATATACAGCCCGTATTGTAAAATATAAAGGGAAACGTAAATTATTATTATTATTATTCTTTTACGCAAAAATAAATTTATTTTCGGCTTAGCTGCATCCATGTATATATATTTTGCAATCTTGCGTGTAAATAAATATACTGGAAAACTCCAGGCATATCGTTTATCGTATATATCATGCCGGATAAAATACCGTGCCGCGATTTTGATGGAGAATCGAAAGAATATCGCGCGTTATCACAATGCGGTATTAATCACGTCTTGCGCGAGAGGGGGAAATAAAACTCCATCGCACGTAAAACTCGATCCGTTACCGTTACGGGATACGACGAGGCAATTAGAGATGTACCAGAGGAAAGAAATTGCACAATTATTAAAGAGATCCCAAGTTATCGTCTGTGTTTTAAAATAATCGGGAGACGACATACGCGCGCACGTTGCCGATACAATTACCAACCTGATTATCCAGGGACTATAATTCGATTCATCAAGGTATCCCACTTAGCAATTGCTGTCTATATAACACATCCCAGAAGAACTCTGTACACAAGAAATCTGCGAAGCATGGAAAATTAATTTAAAAGGAATAGATAATGCGTTTTTTCCAATATATTTATCTTTCTCTCGAGTCAGCCACAATTTTTACATTAGAAACAATAAAAAATTTGAACATTTTCTTATTCCGATTAACGTTTCAAAAGGATTTCTGGGCGAGAGATATATTAAATATTCGATAATATTTAATATCATAGTTAAAAAAAATCGATTCGACTATAATTTATTTAATGTTCTGTAAATGAAGTTTTAAGTGGGAGAGGGGAAGTCGTGCAGCAAGTTTATGGTATGTCAGTCCTGTCGCACATTTCGAAAAATAGCTCCGCCATGCGTACCGCATATAATTCTTTTTAAAAAAATTCGCTGCATTTTACGGCCTATATTCGCTTATATATTTCCATTCTACAGTGATGTCCTGACAATTTCGATAGCTTCAGTATTTCATGACTACATATACGCCGGACTGAATTATCCTATTATTTATTTAGCGCGTTAACATGTGCAGTCGACATGTTTCACTTATTTATCGATTATGTGGATTTATGTTTTTCATGCCGCAATCGAAAATGCGTATACTTTGCGCACACGCTTCGAAATGCATTACAGCTTCTAAAATATGAATTAAGTCGCGACGGTGTTCGTGTTAATATTGACTTGTACAACAAATGTATTACGAATTAAACCAAACGTGTTTTAGTTAAACTTTTAACGATTGTAAAATATTCATGTTGCAGTTCGTTAAACTAATGTTAAAATGAAGTAACAACAATGGTAACAAAAAAGAAAAAAAAAACATTAAATCGTATAAATAGAAGTGTTTTAAAATGTATTTTATAAATGATTATATTTCGGTTTAATCGTTTCAATTTAATCTCACTCGAAGACGAGCAATCAATTAACCATATAAAATTATATTATATTAAATATCTGCGCTTCAAATCAACGAGCAAATCGAGAAGCAAAAAGATGGTCGTGGTGTATACTATATGCGTTCCAACATACGCACATGGTTGGCAGATGCACATGCACTATTATAGCACGCGAGAGGTCAGCGTGTCGAGTTTAACCTTCCTGTAATAACATCGTGCATCGTGCTAATGATGGTCACGATAAATAACAAACCCCGTAGAATTCACATGTTATCATTGTCGGTCACTGTCACTATACCTTTATAAGCACGAAAGCGTTATCAAATAGGTGATGGTTCGATGATAACGTGGCGATATATCCATTGTCCATTTCTACGAAACAATCATTCGTCTAAAGTTCTTCTTTTTCTTTACTTAATAAATATAACATTTCTATTGATTTGTGATAAATGCTTGTATCTATATTTATCACATTTTTCTATGCTATTTGATAAACATTATTTTTTAGTATTAATGTTTGATTATTTAAAAAATATGAGAGTATAGATATATATGTGTGGTACAAATTTTGAAATTTAAAATAAAATATAATCGCAAAGAATTGCTTCTAAAATAGAATTTCCAGATATAGACGATAATTTTCGAATCTAGATCAACTATATCGATTGCTAATGAGTTTAATTTTTATCGCTTTCTAAATAAAGATATTATTGTCATATTCAGATGTATAAATATTTCTCGTATCTTAACTTCTATCTTAACTTAATGCAACGGGTATCTCAAATGTGCGGCGATATTTTTCTTCCTCTCGCGCATCAAGTTTTCTTACGGCTCAGCGTTCACAATGAGAACAGTCAGTGGTGCGATTTCTCGCGACACGTTCGGGAGCGCGAATAAACGCTCGACGCGTATCATCGTGTCGCCTTGCAAACGATTCCGTCCGGAGAGCGACGAGCGGAGAAGAACCAATGCGAGAGCGAATAAGAATCGACTCGTATCGGCGTTCTCGGGTCCACGAGCAACGACACCATCGTCGTCGTCATCATCGTTGTCACCGCTCCGCGCGCGCTTACGTTTTTGCCCGGAGCAGTTTCTACCCCTCCCTCCTTCCCATCCTTCCTCCTGTCACCCTCCGGGCGTCATTCTCGTCGTGCCGCTCTCAGCGGGAGCGCGCGCGCAAGAGCGGGACAGCGGGAGCGAGGAGGAGAGAGATGGGCGGAAAGAGAGATGGAGTGAGATCCGCAGACACCTGCAGTTCGCCGGCGAGAAAGACGGACAAAGGACGGGTTCGCGCGCGCGACCGACGAAGAGGGAATCGCGGGCTGACGGGCGGAGGGAAGGGAAACGAGAGACGCCAAAGGCGATGCCAAAGAGATGACGAAACGAAGCAACGCGAAAATGGCTCCCGAACGAGATACGGCAGCCAGGAACTCTCGCCAGTTTCGAGCGAAATTACTGGGAGCCAGCCGCGCGCGCACGTTAACGTCCCGCCGTCGTCGCCGCCGCCTCCCTCCCCCCGCTTCGCCTCGCTTATTTAATGTAATTTCGTTGCCGCTGCCACCGACCTGGCGCGAGATGTCGTATATAACTCCGGACTTTGCATCAAGATTCCATTAACCTTCGTTTCGACAATTAAATCGACCTGAAAAATTATCATTAAATTGTAACAAACGCTGGACACACACTACTCGCGCTAGTATGCGCATCAGAATGCCGATGTCATTACCGCTTATATCATGTCGCAATCTGGTAATACGGTTGTTGACAAAAATTTTCCAGCGAAAAGATAACAAGCATTCACGACGCATAGCGACAAATTGATTGTTGGCTCATTTCGAGATATTATTTCAAATTTAATGTAGCTATTTTTTCTTTTTAACAGAGAGAATTGATATATATATATATATATATATTAGAAACTGTATGCGTTGTGCGTTGTAAATGTTACTATATCGTCGTTATATCTTTTGAAGCAATGTTATATCTTAATTACTTCATGTATCTTTTGTTACTTTAATACGTGCGCCGAAGCGTATCTGTGCAGCCAAGAGGAGAAAGCATCGAGTCTCCGAGAAATTTACATACTTAACAAGCCATAATCAACATTTTTAACATATACTTGCCTAATCTCTAAGATAATACATACGCTATTCGCAATGTAGCGTTTAGCGAATTGACGCAATGTACTGTAATTATGATAAATATAACAGTTACGATGGGGCGATTGTGAGAGTCAGTGCGAAAACACCGTAACTCGCATGAATTTACTGGAAAGATTTTTCCTCGCGTGTAATCGGACCTGCCTGCATGCCAATCAGGCTCTCGAGCGGCGAACAGGCTCCTCGCAGGTGCGCGGGACCTCTGTTAAATCGACAATGTCGGCTCTATACAGCGGATATACAGGGTATTTCAGGATTAAATGTTCCTACTTAAAATATGAATTTAGGGGATCTCAAAA
>NW_021850702.1:29864-32468 GCF_003651465.1 Formica exsecta
AATTTTCCTCTGTAGGTATGCCCATAAACGCTTTGTTTAAGAGATATTGACATCTAAACATTTTCATTATAAAATTTTACGAAATTATTTATCAGGTTATAATAAATAAATTAATAGTATGTTTCAACTATTTTATTATTAGAAAATATAAAAATTTTAACATAATTATAAATTTTTTTATTTATTAATTTAAAAAAAATTTTTTTTTTTATATGATGTTTGTGTACCGTTTTTATAATATCAATATTAACATGTATAGTTACGGAAACAAGTACGTATTAGCAGTCGTACAATAAATTTATCATTCCTATCCGTAACTTTAGATGTCAATATCTCTTAAATCTTAAACAAAACGGGCATACCTTCAAAGACAAATTTTTTCTTGTTTTAAGGTCCTAAATTCATATTTTAAGTTAGGACATTTAATCCTGAAACACCCTGTATACAATTTTCTCCCTCATCTCGTTCCTTTTCTTTTCGCGTGTACCTTTACTCCGGCATTATCGCTGAATCGCGGCTTCTAAGCTCATTAATATTTATATACGCCAATTACTAGTTGCACAGAAACATGTTTGTCTTTCAGTCGTTTTCCACAAAGGAATAATATTTTGATAGCTAGATACAAAAAAGCGAAACTGCATTTCGCCGAAAAATTGTTTAAGTTTTACAAAAAACGACATATCGCTATTAAAGATGGCTCTTTTCCTATCAACGATGAAAGCGGTTTCCGAAATATCTAAGCGCGACGTTAAAAATTTTTGCACCCATATCGATTGGTCGGCCTTACGTGTGTCTATCTTTATTCCACACATATCTAATGACGCAAAGTGAACGTTCGACGGACGGTGTCCATTTTAGTCGCTATCGGATTTCACTTAATGGAATAATCACCGATTAATCGCCCTGCCGGTGGCTATTGATTAATATAAATTCCTCGGACGGAATCGGTCCTCCAATGATATGCCAGTGCAAGTTAAAATTTGCGATTAAAATAGATAGCATTAATATCAATTCGCGATTCATTGAATCATTATTTTTCTCTCTATGTTACGCTTACAATAATTTATATAAGAGCAAAAAAAAGTGTATAATAAAAATTATACTATATATTTTACTTATAAATTATACTATATATAGTCGTTCCTTTTCTTTTCGCGTGTACCTTTACTCCGGCATTATCGCTGAATCGCGGCTTCTAAGCTCATTAATATTTATATACGCCAATTACGACGAGAAATTATATCTTAATATCGAATTACGCGTTATTACCCCAAGTTACATTGTAGCGCATAATGCATCTCGAACTGGAATTAAAGCGATAGAAGCGAGAAGATTAAATTAAGAAGGCTCACAGTATACACGCGCGAGCGTATAATTTGATATATAAGTATAAATACGTATTATAAAAGAAGAAATTTTACTTTTCAAATATATTTTACGAAAAATAAAAAGAATGTGTGAAGGATTAGCTTGGACACACACACACACACACATACATACATATATATATATATATACACCATATAATACAAAACTCTAAACTCTTCTCTAATTACATATTATGCTCCAATATTATATCCTGCTCCAAAAATCTATTTTTACTACCCTCTTTTTTGCTGTATATATATAAGAGTAATTAAAATTATAATAATAGTACTTTTTAATATCGTAGAATCAATAATGTTAACTACCTACCATTAAACAATCTTTCTTATAAGTATTCTTATATTATAAGTTAAATTGTAATTTAAGGAGTAACAGCCAATTTATTACAGTGAAATTAGCCAGTGCAATTCATCTTTAGCGGCACAGAGACATGAAAAAATGCGGCTTGCCGCCAAGACGGCTCCGCGAATGCTTTCCCCGCAAACTTTCCACGCGATCGTGGAAATGAATTATGCATCAATATTCGGAGTTTGCGCCGACGATTTTATCGTCGCCTCCATATAAAATCGCGCGCGAACTTACTGCGAACTAAGTAGCTCGCGCCTTCCCCGAAGTATCGATAAAACAAAGTCGCCCCGCGAAGCACGTGTCTCTCGTCCTCGATATACAGTGTGTCTCTACCGCGATAAAAATAGGAAACGTTCGTTGGAGAAAAATGCAAGTGATACGCAGCTACGAAGTTACGCAGCAGCGCGAGAGAGAAATAGCGAGATTTCATACGTAGAATGTGGCAAACGTCTACATTGCGCAAATATTGACCACGCTTAAAAAAGAATGCGCGTGACAGTGACAGTTGCGTAGTCAAATTAAATCTTTCGCAAAGAGAAATATGATAAGGCTAATAAATTCAGAATCCTCGGAATATCCAAAGCCGTAAAATTAAGACGTTTATTAGTTATGGCAAGAATTTCAATAATATCCGTTATCATCGTTAACCATGTTAGACTAAAGAGAGCGAGATATATTTTATAATATATCCAATGTGTTAAAAGAACCTTACAACTATAATAGAGACGGATATATGTATAATATATTATAGTGAACTTTTTATACCTATGTGATATTTCGCAAAGAACTTTTCGTGTCGTTAAAAACAAACAAAACAAAAAAAAAAAAAAAAAAAAAGAGATCACAAAAAAAAGAATCATCTACTCGCAA
>NW_021850702.1:41767-42106 GCF_003651465.1 Formica exsecta
AAAAAAAAAAAAAAAAAAAAAAATAAGAGATCACGAAAAAAAGCAAAAAAAAAAAGAAACTATAACGAATAATGAAGCGAGAGTACTCATTTGAAACTCAAGCGAACCACTTTGGCTCTTGTCACTGCTAAGCCTTAAAGTCTTTAAACGATCTCGCCGCATTTTCAAGGTGAAAATAATTTCAAGCCGCTAAACTGTTGCTTTTCAAACCTTTTCTCCTCTAATAAAATAATTTTGAATGATACATTAAAACTAAATGTGAATAAAAATTTATATAAAATATATTTATTTTATTAATATTGTTAATTAATTTATGATATATTACTGATATATATAATC
>NW_021850702.1:42644-71188 GCF_003651465.1 Formica exsecta
TTACTGATATATATAATCAATTTAATAATTATTATATATTATTTCATCTAATTTAATAATTAATTTATTATGGTTTTTATATATATGTATATTTATTATTACATTCGCTTAAATAATTAACAGAAAAAAACAGCTCGTTAGAGAGTAGAAAAAAGAAGAAAATCTAACAAATTAAAAAAATTTTCGTGAAACACCAATTGATAAAATCTGCAAGAAATACACTGGGCGAAGAATACCGCATTAAGGAACGTTATTACTCAGCGAGATTTTGGGGGAAATCGATATGAGCGCGACGACATTTTCTCCTGCGTCGCGTCTCTGCGCGTCGAACGAGGAAACGTCATAGCGTCGCGGGGCCGTGAATCATCGCCGACGATCGTGAATCACGTTGCTCTTCGCCAAAGCGAAGAATTTAAAGCAACGTTCACAATGAATCGAGCACACGATCCGTGAACTGCTGATACGCTCCCATGAGTGCGGGATGAAATATCTACCCTTTTCCTCTTTCTCTCCCTTCTCTCCCTCCCTTCCTTGCTCTGGCAGCAGTATAATTAACCCTGGACGTTCAGGTTAACTCGCGCAGGTAAGAACAGATACGTGGTAAAGTTGGAGGGAATACCTCGTATTTCGTGCCGCTCGGCAACAAAGTATTAAATTAGCACCAGGAAGCCGGAGAGGGACCGTCCGATGCAACCCTTTTCCCCGAGGAGCACCGAAAGAAAAAGAGAGAGAGAGAGAGAGAGAGAGAGGATTTATCGTCGATGTGGTTCGGAACGCACACACGCCGTACACGTATCGCGCGTGGAAATTCTTCGATAATCGTGCCTGCTCGCGGGTACGAGAGCGGTCGTTCACGTCGTGACTCTTTAACCCCTTGCGCGCACCGAAATATTTCCATACATTTTTGTCGCCTCGTATAAAGCGAGAAACGTAGTAGCTCTAGATATATCAGCAGATGCTCGCCGTCAGTTATTACCGATTACGATTCTGCGTCTTACAATTCGTTCGTTAACGACGCTATTTCGCAATGAAACGTTTTATCGCTATAGTCGAATTTTTCGCGATGATAAATTTTTATCCAACTTTTAATTGTCGACCGTAACTTCGTGCTAGTCGCAACGAGCGAAACTCGGTTAGCAGTTCCGGGATCCTTCCCCATCGGTAATAGTTCACATTTAAACAAAGTCTATCGCGCTTCGCGTTATCTTCTGTATTTGCCGCGCGTGTTGATCGTGAATCGTATTTATAATATAATTAAGAAAGCATCTATTTTATCAAAAGTAATTTAAAAATAAAAACAATAATAATCCATTTAATCGTGCAGAAATAATGATTCGAGAGTCCTAAATATATATGATTTTAAAAAGGGGATATTTTTGTACGGAGTTGCAAAATTTTTTTAAAGAAATATGCGCTTTTAAAGAAACATATCGAACCAAAAATTCGATATATTTGCGCTTTTTTAAATTTCTATAAATTTCTTTAAATGCGTATCCATCGTAATCACACTTTATCCATCCAGTTGCCTGAGGCGCCGGAACAGCTACTCCCGCTACTGGTTGTTTGATGATGAATACGCATCTACACATTCGGGATTTACCACGCGATATCTCCGGCGAACGTATTTCTCGCGATGATGTGAATTGTAAACCGAGGCGCGATAAGTGATGACGAAGTCGATATATATTCAGGCTTTGGACAAAAACCGCACTCGCTCACGGTAGGCGTGTTGCTAGCCACGTATTACGAGCAATGCCGCAAGAAACGAGACACGATCGAATGCATATGCCGGTAGGTGGCGATGACAATGCACGATCCTCGTAATGTCGTTAGGGGCTTGAGACTTGAGATACATTATAATTCCTTTTCTCTCGAGCATCAAAGGCGTCGATACAGTGATTCTTTAACAATATTTTGTAATATTAAAATGTTTCTATAGAAAGAAATGAGATTTAGTTACACATTTGTCTCAAAATATACTTACATTCTTATATTTATAATTAGTTATGTTCAAAATTTGGTAAATACATCTATTCAAATTTTGTAAGAAGATTCCCTAAAAATTCCCTGATCTTCCAAGTATTTTTGTTCAAAATTTAAGTAAAGAGAATATTTTAAAAATTTTTTGATGCAATTTTCAAAAATAAGTCTTTTTATTGTACGCGTTTTCTAATGTGTTTCACTCATATAAAGGAAAAACACAAAGCTACTTAAGTTTCAAAGTGCTAGATTTACAAATGTACTGAAAAAAAACTGAATAGTTTTCGTTAAGGTAAAAATTTTTAACTTCCATAAAATTTTCAATTTTTATCACTAAAAATTAAAATAAAGAATATGTATTGTATATTCAATATTTCATTACGACATTGAATATATAAACAGAAATAGATATATATTTTTTATATAATACATATATTTTAAACACATATGTAATTCACAACTTGGCTTATCGGCGGATTGCAGATTGTTTACAGTATAAAAGCAAGATTATCAAAGAGAAATTTTTTTTTTTAAATTCCCTGAGTTCCAATAAAATTCCATGAGAATTCTCTGATTTCTCCAGGTACAAAAAAATTCTCTGAAAATTCCAGGTTTTTCATGTTTTTCCAGAGAATAAACACCCTGAAATAAATATTAGAAGTATGAAATAATATATAATAAAAGTTATTATGCTACTAAATAAAATGAAAAATTTTAAGATATTACGCTCTTGACTTTTTATTTTGATTTAGATCTATATGTTTATATTATTATAATACACTTGTGTTGATCTGCTCTCTATGAGCGCACAATGCACGTGCATTTATTAAAAGACATTCGGTATCTTCCCTTTTAATATTAGGTTATTGTCTTGTATATCGCTCGAAAATCATTCCCATTAATTGAACGAACAACATCCATGATATCCATTCGGCGAAGAAAATGCGAGGCATTTCACGAATTTCCATTAATCTCTGTCCTATATGAGAGCTATCATCGAGGACTTCATCGATCTCCAATCACTTTGGCTAAAGTCGATCTCGTCCTCCGCGCTATATATTATAGTTATTTCTCTCTCAAGAGCTTACCCTCAAACGATTCCTCGCCATTTCTCGATATGCCTCTCGAAAATCGAAATTCTGCGATCAACGATCGAGATGTGGAAGTTGATCGTACGGAATGATGCGCGGAGAGATGGGAGATATCTTCTAGAGTAATCTAGAGAAATATGGTGAGAGCGAGCCAACATAATGTTCCTTGGGAAATGTGCAAACGTTACTTTTACACCCGCGTTAATTGACTCGTAAATACCCACGACAATCAAATGAGTATGTACAGAGCATGTAATTCACATTTTCTAAAATATGAATTATTCTCGGCAAGACAATTTTTTTGTTCAACGAACAAAAAGGTTTTGTTTGAAGTAAATATTAGAAATTGTGGTTTGACCATCTATAATACTTAATCATTCAATTAAGGCAAGAGAGAATATATAGCGAGATGCAGCGAAAGAAAATAAGTCAAAGTATGTATATATTACATACACAACATAATAAATATGAAATATTATATACATAACATACATACATATACATACATAACATACATATACATACATGTGTGTATATATATATATATATTAAATTTCAAACATAGGCAAACATAAAATTGTCCCCGCTCCCCCTCTAGAGAGGGCTGGGGATAACTTTGAAATCTTAAATGGGAACCCCTACTTTTTATTGCATACTCTTGTAGCTTATCTCGAGAGCTTTTCAAAATACTATAACAAAGTATTTTTTCATTATGTACTTTTTGAGTTATTTTATATCTTAATCTGACAGATTTTGATATAAAAAATATATCTCGTAAAATATTTAGTTTTCAATATTAATGAAAAAGTACTTTATTATAGTGTTCGAGAAAGATAGAAAGCATACATTAATGAAAAATATAGAGTTTTGCTATATTAAGAGAACATCTGTCAGATCTAATATTATACAGCGCAAACTTAATTCCCATCATCGGTCATGCATGCTTCGTGTTTCAATGTAACATAATTGCATCTTCGCCCGTTATGTCGATGCTTGCATAAAATCACACAAGAATAGAAAAAAAAGTCTAAAAAAAAAAAAAGGAAATGTTAACTCACAGAATCAACACAGCCTTAGACCGAAATCACATCTCCGTGTCTCCGCAGTCGTTTGATGCGTACGTAACCGTATTCTCGGGTTACATTCAGCACACAAACACATACGTACGCGCGCGTTTACTTGACGGTTATCTCTCGCGAGGAGAGAGCGTGTGTGTTTACTATCGCGCATCCGTGCGCGTCCATTAATACGCGTGCTCACGCTCGCGTGCATATGTGCATGCCGCATGCATATGTGCACACGCGTGTGAATATGTGTGTGTGTATGACTTCGAATGCGGTCGAGCGAGGTATATTCGCACGTGTCATGTCCCTGTATGTATGTGTATGTGGTGAAGTATAAAGTCACAGCGGGTGCAGAAGCGGCGACAACGACGAGCACGCGATGTAGAGAGAAGAATTGTAGAGGAGAGAGAACAGAGAGAAGAAATGAAGACAAAGAAGAAAAAAGAAGAGGTGAAGGAGAGACGATGATGCAGTCTTTCTCACCAACACGCTACGCATACCTAACTTAGGTCATACCGACATGAACGAGATAAGTGTCCCCATCGGAGAGAGACGGAGGAGAAAAGGGAAAGAAAACGAATCGCGGAATTCGGGGTGGTCCAGAAGTTATGAATCTGCAAGCTGCGACAAGAAGCTGCGACTGTGCACGCAGATTGTCCACAAATTTGGGCGTGTAATTACATCCAATTTTGTTTTATCCGAATAATTATGCGTACTTCGCATCGCGATATATTTTTCTGCATTTTTTTGAACGAAGATAAACTTGTACGATTAGTGAATTAACAAAAAGAATAGTAGTTAATTTTTGTTTAAATATGTAAATATTATATTATGCGCAACATCGATTATGAATTGAGAAATAATTGCGTTTGAAATATTTCATCTGTTTAAATGTTACGAAGTATAATAATATAAAGTACAATTAATACAAGAAACTTATATATCTGATGTTATAAAAATATCATAGCTTATATGTATATGCACTATATAATTATTTAAATAAAATAATCGGATATTCTCTCAAAAGGTTGCATAAAATTAATAGATATTAAAAATAACTACCTCTGTGAAAGGATAAAGTATAAATCCACAAGTTGTATAATCCATGTAAAAAGTGAAAATTGAAAATAAATATCCGAGAAAAGCCATTTTTATATATCATAGTTAACACACATTTTAAGACGTTTAACTGTGTACTTTAAAAAGACATTGTATATTATCAATATGTTAGCATATAAACATTGTCATATATTCAAATAACGAACTATTTAAAAACATTTAAAACCGCAAAATATTCTCAACAAGATCTTCAGGAGAAAATAGAAAAATTCAATATTCTTATCTTTCTTCCTTAAAAATCTTTACTTGATATAAAGAAAGTAGAAAATATCGTGCGATGACTTTTATAATATCATTACGATTCGTTTCTTTATTTCGCTCTAATATCGTAGCGTCCGTTTTTAATATCGAAAGAAGCGATATTAAAAGTGCAATATGAACCGATTGCATCACTTTGTATGATCGCGACGACGGATCAAAAATTAAAAGCTGGTCGTAACGAGCGATATATCGGCCTCGCATGCATAGGTACGACGAAGGTACAGCTGTGCATCGCTGCTTGTGACATTTTTACAACCGGACTACAGAAATAAGCGCGCAATTTTATCAAAACGAAAGATTGTCCATCTACACAAAAGATTGTTCACCACACAAAATTAAATTAAACGATTATTTATCGCATTTTCTCATCTAACCCGACTATTTATCGCCTTTAACACACATTCAAATCTTTTATCGCATCTATTTACTATTTGGGTAATACTCGCGATAGTTCGATAACACTTTCAACTTCGTCAACACTTTCTTATCTATATTGAGCATTTTCTTACTTTCTCTCTCTCTCTCTCTCTCTCTCTGAACATTAATTATTTATTGATAAGAGATATTGGATGGAAATTATCGATTTTCGAGAAACAAAATAAAACAAGCTGAAAATTGTGCAAATTAGAAACTTGCACATTGCTTCCTCATCATTTTATTTCGCTCATAAAGCTTAAACTTTTTAAAGCAAGCAGATTTTTTAATTTTGGCTTCCTCATAGAGGAAGATATCTCAAAATTTGCAAAAGTTGGGATGGGTACAAACATTTCTCAAAAAATCCAAAATTTTATAAAAAATGAATTCTTTTACCGATCCTCACTACATTCGATACCAACCATCCTTCAATAATACTCTATTCATGTAAAAAAATTTAAACTGTCATCTCAAAATTTGCGAAAGTTAGAGCGTGTACAGACATTTCTCAAAAAATTCAAAATTTTATAAAAAATGAATCCTTTCACCGGTCCTCACCAAATTCAATACCAATCATTCTTTAATGATATTCTATTTATGTAAAAAAATTTAGCCCGATATCTCGAAAATTATGGAAGTTAGAGGTTGTACAATATATTGCGTACATCTATTGCAGGAAGCAGTTTTTAAAATCATTCTCCGTGAAGCTGTTTAGAACACGCGTCAACTATTCCACCTCCGCTCGTGACCTAATAATGCTTCGATATTATTGATAGATAGCCTGCACACTTTTATAATATATACATTACTTTTTTTATACTGATTTTCGTTAACTATAGAATATTCTCTCTTTTACTATCACATGAACATACCGATACTATAATACGTTACGTATTTAAAATATTCGATAACAGCGAGATAATAATCGACGTACCTGTTTAATATCCTGTTTAAACATTTCTAAATCGTACTTTGACGTCACACCGATTTGTCGCTCAGCTTGTTAAAGCGATTGCTATCGAAATTTCGAAATTCTCACGTGGGGCATAGACCTTTCTCTCTTCTCCTTATAAATCGCCAAGCACAAATCACCCGGACTAACAGTCATCCCAAAAGGTGCGCGCGATGCGACATATCGATCTGGATGAAATAAACGAGTCTCGCAGCCAATACAAAAATCCAACGCGTGAGAAGATACGCGCGAACGGTCGCGTCGCGATCGCGCGCGCGATGGGACTAATTATCGTTTTCATACGCAGATAAATTACATCAGACGATCCTGGACGTTTACTGACGGCGCGCGTTCGTTGTATATGGCGGACTGATTTACAACGCGTGATATTGTACAACGTGCGGCCGCGGCGGCATCGCGGACTTTCCGCGCCGTTATCGCCGCGCGCGCTCACCATTTCGGCGCGATATCGCAGGCATCAAATTTCGCGGACCCGCGCCTCGCAAAGCGAGAACGACCAATCATCCACGCCGCACTAAATTCACGAAGGGAGAGGCCTTTTATTCATCGCGCCGACGTCGCACGCGAGATCGCGTCGCGCAGAGAGAGATTGGCGAACAGATACAATTTTGGCAAGAGTGTGAGGGAGAGGGAGAAAGAGAGAGAGAGAGAGGGAGGGAGGGAGAGAGAGAGAGGGAGAGGGATAGGGGGAGGAGAGAGAGAGAGATTGGATTCGTGAAGACTCGATCTTATATAGATCGATCGTCTGTAAACGTGTTGATACATAAATATTAAATATATATCCAATAAAACGACGGTCTACTACGTTATGAGTAATCTAAACAGACAAATGATGAAAAATTGTTGTCCTTTGCCATTCGTCCATATGAATTATGTATGAAGTGATAACTGGAATATATTCTACACATAAATTATGCGCGTATTACACAAGTGAATAATGCAAAAACTGTCAATGATACGTTAAAAATTAGATTAGCATTAAAACAAGTGATTCTTCCAATCTTCTAAAAATAAACAGTAAATTTATATTTATAATTTATATTATAGAGAACAAACCAAGCTCTTTACTGAATAAAAATCAATTCATATTTTCATATACGAGGACTGACAATTAAGAGTTCGTAGAAAATATTTATTACAATTACAGAACACACTTATTTGTTACCTAATACACGGTCCCCTTTAAAATAGTCCCTTCCTAAAGCAATGCACTTGATCCAATGTTTTTTCTATTGCAGGAAGCAGTTTTTAAAATCATTCTCCGTAAAGCTGTTTAGAACACGCGTCAACTATTCCACCTCCGCTCGTGACCCCCAATGACGATCTTTCATGCCTTTCTTGATTTTGGGAAATAGAAAAAAGTCAGGAGGACCCGATCTGACTTCCTCCGATTTTTTTCTATTCCTCAAGATCAAGAAAGATATGAAGGATCGTCATTGGGCCATCACGAGCGGAGGTGGAATAGTTGACGCGTGTTTTAAACAGCCTCACGGAGAATGATTTTGAAGATTGCTTCCTGCAATAGAAGAAACATTGGACCAAGTGCATTGCTTTAGGAAGGGACTATTTTAAAAGGGACCGTGTATTAGATAACGAATAAATGTGTTCTGTAATTGTAATAAATATTTTCTACGAACTTAATTGTCAGTCCTCGTATACAAAAGATAAGTAATTATTAAATTGTAGTCAATTCTAAAAGGTTCTAAGTCAAGAATTTATAAATTTTGGATTTTAAAAGAAGGTATCGCATATGAAGTAAATGAAGTGCTAGTCTTCTCATCGGTGTCCAAGTGTATCCGGAGCTACAAATAACAAAGATGTAACCGGCTCGCAACGATATACACGATGCGATGATGCGAACGGTGACGAATGTCCGCAAACGGCCGCAATCCGATTATGAGTGTCCGATAAAAAGCTTAAGTCACTTTAAAAGTACTTCGACAAATGGCAAAATAGCCATCTCACGGTCGGTTACAGCTACAAGAGTCGCAAAGTGTTTACATAAATTTTTGCGGCTGTTCCACAGAGCAAATAACGCCCGGCCGCCCGATTGCAATTTAATGGTTATTTAGAAATCGACGACTGCGACTGCTGTGCGATGATGATTTACGGCGCTACTTTTATAATCGGTCGCCATTTCCCGGACCGATTTACGACGCGCCTTTACGAAGCTATGGAAAGAGCGTAACCTCGCATCTTCTTGCCAAAGAAAAAGAGAGAGAAAAAAGTAAAGGGTGTGCGCACACACAACCAACGACACTTTTTTTTCCATCATCGGTGCGTTTCGTAGAAATCGCGATTCAACGCTCGCTCTGGTACCAGCGATCGCGTAATCACGAGAAACACTGGGAACGTAACGGTGTTGGCCGCCTACGCGCAATCTATGTACAAAGGCTGCGAACATGTCTCTCGATACGTAATCCAAGTAGATAATAATAAGAGAAAATATGTGCAATTATAATGGATAACTAAGATATTAAATTAGAAGATACATTATTCTTGAATAACCTAATTTTTAAAAATTATTACATGCATAAAACTAGGTATATTTCCCCGCGTTATTAAAATTCATTTCTTATTAATATCAAAATAATTTAAATTTATTATGAGAGACAACCATTCACTTTACCTTTTGTAAAGCATGATACAAGAAAAATACCAAAAAGAAATTATTTGTTTCAATGTCGAAGCAGTAATATTTTTTAATTGGATACCTGGCATACATATAAGTACCTTACTTAATATTGTATTGGAATAGCAGAGTATGAATTTTAGATTGCAATGAAAGTATAGATGTTAATGCAGTAAATTTTAGTAGGGGAAGAAAACATACATATAGAGAGTCAAACGTTAATAATTGTTAAAGATATTCAAGAAATATGTTCTAATTTTTCATGTCCGTCACATAATAATTGTCCGTCATTATAATTGTGTTTCCTACCACGTTATACGATTAAATTAACTCTTTTCATCGATATTAATCAAGCAATCGGATGATTATTTTTTCATCCCCAAAATAATTTTTTCATCGTGATAAAATTGTCTCGGACATTCGATCGGAAGGCGCTGGTGAAATTCGTATATTTATCAAAAATTTAGCGAAAGAGCAGTATATCGTATGGCGATGGATGCAATGATGCGAATCTTATTACGCTCCATTCGCACGACGCACCTGCGCGCACATTCGACCGCCATGATGTAATATATGCGCATAAGAGAACGTACAATATTTAATAAAATAGCTAAAAATATAATATAATTTTTTAGAGACACAACTGTAAATAATTATAAATATTCTTGTAAAAGACCAATATGTGTCAATCAAGTATTATTCTATATCATTTTATTGTTGATTCTCTCTACCAATATAATCCAAGATTGTTGACAAGTTAAAAAACTTAACTGTAATAAAAATTAATAAACGTATATACGATAAATGTGTGATCATCCTTTGATACAACTGTGGCCGCTCGGATTAATCGTAATGCGAGACACGGATGCCGTTGCGACGATACATTCCAATTTCACACGCGACACGAGCGAACCCAGCGTCGTCTTATCGTTTTGTTTCATCTTTCATATCGCGATAAACGCGCAGTTCGGAGCGCGGAATGGAGCATACGTGCTCTTACGAGCACCGTTCGCTTCCGGACAATCCCCCCTCCCCGCCCCGCCCTCTTTTCCACTCCCTGCCCCGTTCTAGACTTTCTCGCATCATCTTGCGCCTCGCCGCATCGTCTTTCCTTCGATACTGGAAGTGTACGTGATTGTCTCTACAAGATGTTCAGTACCCACTGCAATATCCTACATTAGATTCTTTCACGAACGTTGCGTCAATCTTTTCAGTAAAGAAATTTCTATTAAATGTCATCTTTCTTAATTTACAGAGAATATAATTTCTTTATCAAATATAAACTGATTAAGTTAATAATTTAAAAAAAAGTTTAATATAGAACTCGAAATTAAGTAATAAAGTATATACTTATATTTGCAGCTCTTTAAGATTTGATCCTTAAAAACCTTGTTACTTTCAATTGTTTATAATTTATAAATGATTAAAGCTTTTTTAGTATTATGTAAAGAAAATTAATGTAAAATTGATTTAGAAAAAAATGTAATAATTCTAATAACATTTATTTGCCGAATCAATATAAAAAATTGCACTAGCATATACGTGAAACGAACCGTATATAGCTTACTGCTCTCGGCGCAATATCGGCTGACCCGATTCTTCATCGTTCCTATTTTACACGTAACTGCATAATCGACGATGTCCGTAATAAATTCGTGATATCGCACCATAAATTGCCAATACCGGTGGTTTATCTGAACTTCGCTTGGACCCCGTGCTTCCACCAGCGTACTTTTTAAAGGCGCCTCAACGTCAGCGACAATATCTGTCAGTTGTAGAAGTAACTATTACGGTAGGCTAATTTCTTATTTAAAGACGAATACTAAAGATTGACAGAGAGAGAGAGAGAGTTTCTCTCTTTGTTTCCTCTTCTGTTTAATTTAAAATATAATGTTAAAATATCTAAACGCTGAATTAAGTGTTCGATCCAATTGGTAGGATTTCGGACTTAAACGTCGGTCGCGACTAACACCATACAAGAGTAAAGTCCTATTAAACAATTAAGTGCTCGATAGTTATCGGTATCAAAATATTTCTTAATTAATATTATGTCAAGATATCTAAACGCCGAATTAAGTGTTCGATCCGTTTGGCAAAATTTCGGACTTAAAGTCGGCGGCGCGTGAACCATCTCACAAGAGTAAAGATATTAAAAAATTAGGTGCTCGATAATTATTGGTATTAAAATACTCGTAATTAATATTATGTCAAGATATCTAAACGCCGAATTAAGTGCTCGATCTGTTTGGCAGGATTTCGAACTTAAACATCGGTCGCGCCTACCGCCGTACAAGAGTAAAGTGGTATAACACAATTTATTTTGGATATATCTTAACGGTTTCTAAGAGCACTTAATTAGCACCTAATTATTATGTATTTGTTTTTTAAATAATTATTTTTTTTATGTATTTTTTGTGTGTGGGGGGGGGGCAGCTTAATGTTAAGCCAGCCGCCTTCAGTATCCTTCATCTAATTTTCCGCCAAACGGTTTGAGCATCTAATTTCGGATTTCGGCACCTTATTACCACCTAATTTTAATCTAAGTTAGAACTTATTTAGCGCTGGTGGGAAGTCTAACTTAATAAAGGTGGCTATTTCCCGTTGTCTAGATCTTTCAGATAACCATATGACCAATTAACTTTCGTCCATTATAATAATTTTTATAGAAAATAATAAAAACGGATCTCAAACTAATTAAATAAGATTGTAGCAACCAGTATTGCGCAGATTAAAGTTTTTAATACGAAATTGATTTTTGTATTTTGTTATCAATGCTGAAGAGATGAACCAAAAAACGTTCCGAAACGTACATTTTTAATGCTTGTCACTGAACTCGTCACTGAAATTTAACAACAAAAAGTTTCAGCACTAATAACAGCGCCTTGGCTCTTATTTGCCAGTTTCCCCACTTAGTAATTAAATAAGAATCATATATTGTATTTAGTTGCACTTGAACAGTTATATATGTAAAAAGTTTTTTAAACTTACGAAACTATCTCTAAAATATTATTTTTGCAGAGAATGTACTTTTTAAAATCATTTCTCTTCTCTTCTATATAATTCATTTATGTTAATAATTTAAAAATACGTTTTTAGAAATAGTGGTTTCAGAAAATAAGATCGCATAAATATTTTCAAATATTCTAAATTACAAATTTTATAATTATTTTATGAAAGATAAAGAGTTTTATTTTATCTGAAAGAAATAAAGAATTTTATTGGACTATGATCCAATTATTCTAATATAGTTTTTATATTTACTAGCGCGTCGATTGGCACACACTAATGGAAAACATTGAATCGGCTGCGAATGATACTGTCTTATCAAATTTCAAGTCTAGTGGGATACGTTTGTATCATTATAACGTGAATTAATGCGCTGCGGCGATGTAATAAATATAACAACTAATGCAGTGAGCGCGAGGGTGACAGGAAATCAAGAATAAATGATACGCAATGATAACGTTGCGCATTTGGAAGCGTTTCCAGATAACATTGCGTTACGTTATGGACCAATTTATTCACGCAACGAAACATGATATATTGCAACTAATAATCGTTTACATTCGTGCAACAAATATATGCCAATATTATTTAATGACTACGATAAGATAAATACTGGTATCAGTATGTTAAGACCTTTGCAAAATGACGCTTGGATAAGTCAAAAGAAAAATTATAATACTATATAATCTCTGTTTGCTTCTTTCACAAAATTAATCACAGTCACAAAATTAATCATCGAGATTATTTGGTTAAGTAAATATCTAAAATTTGTCAAATTTATGTTTATATATAACGTTTTATATATTTTATTATTATAACGTTATTTATAGTTACATATTTTAGATAAATATATTGAAAGCGTTAAAAATATATATGTATATAAATTATCAATTCTAATATTTCAAAATTTCGATTTATAAGATAATAATATTTTTCAAAACAAATTTAATAAAACAATCCTCAAAAATCAAATGTTTGTGCGACAATTATAATTCTTCTCAGAAGAATAGTATTCAGATAGTTGAATATAGAGTAAACAGCAATATGTGTAAATTAAGACAAGTACGCACAATTCCAATTGCTATATTGTATAGAACTGCAAAAATCTTCAACTTGCGCTAATTCGATACCGCGTTATAAGTTTCTACAATAGTGTACTGAAAGAGTTTACCCAAATAATTTTGTGTCATTAACAAATAGTCAATTTTCATTGACTTTAGGTTTCCCCCCACACACACAAATTAAAAAATAAGTCACCAGTGTTCTTTTTTTTTTTCTTTAAATTCTTTTTTACAGAGATCTACTCGATCACCTCTATTAACCTGGCACTCCCACCACGAAAAATCGGCTATAGTGCATAATTAGGTGTTAATTTGTTGCTAATTTATTGCTGTAAGCGCGAATTTTGCTTCTACCCATTAGCAGGAAAATGATATTAAAGATGGGAATACTAACTTGCCATTAAGCTAGCACCCCCACTTCCGAAAAATACTTATAGCGAGTCGCAAATAAAAAAACAAATACATTAGATTTTATTGCTAATTAATTGCTCAAAGATACTGCAAACAGATCTTGAAAATATTAAATTTTTAATTATGCGCCAACATGACATACTATGAACATATAAAAGTAAAATCATTGAAAATAAATAGCTACCAATATCAATCTGTTATAATATTGTTTTCTGCATTAAATGCTCTCAAAATAAACTATTTCAGAATTTATTGCTTGCAGTTTAAATAGCAAAATTGACCTGAACGAGTGGCGGTGCTAGCTTGCCTATAAGAATAAACTATATGAATGCAATTAGTTATTGTTATGATTTTGGTCTTAAAATGTTTCCCTAATTAATTGTTCTCAAGATATACAAAGTGTTCAAAAAAGGTGGTATCAAATTTTAATAGCATGTAGTACTCGTGAAAACAAATCGAAAAGTCTTAATAAACAATACTCCAAACACCATTTATTGCCGAGTTATAAAGCATTTTCTGTTATTGAATAAATTTAATCTACAGCAGATGTTCAATGTGCTCTCCGTTGATTTCAACACACAATTCGGCATGCTTTCTCATTGAAGATCGAACACGTGCAAAAATTTCAGGTTTATTTCGTATTTGATGCTATTTGATAATAGATGCAATGATAATAGATGGTCATTCGTCAGCGTTCATGGATAAACTGATACATAATTAAAAACTATCAACAAATACGTCGACGATATTCATTATTTGTCAACCTTAGAAGATCATGAAAAACAAATGTACGAGCAGTTGTAAATACGTTTACAATGCGTTCTCGTGAAACGAACGGATAATACATTGAATGTTTTATAACTCGGAAATAAATGGTTTTTGGAGTATTGTTTACTAAGACTTTTCGATTTGTTTTCACAAATAATACATACTGTTAAAATTTGGTACCATCTTTTTTGAACATCCTGTATAATATCAAATTTATTGTTCAACGTTTGACTTAAAAAAAATCGACCGAACGAGTGACAGTGCTAGCTTGCCTACAAGAGTAAATTATATCAACGCAATTAGTTGCTGTTATAATTTTGGTCTTAAAATATTTCTCTAATTTATTGCTCTCAAAATATATAATATGAAATTTATTGTTCAACGCAATTAATTGCGTTGATATCGTTTATTCTTGTGGGCAAGCTAGCGCCGCCAATTCAGGTCGATTTTTCTATTTAAACTGCAAGCAATAAATTCGGAAATGATTTAATTTGAAAGCATTTAATGCAGAAAACAATATTATAACAAATTGATATTGTTAGTTACATATTTTTGATGATTTTACTTTTATATGTTCATAGTATGTCATGTTAGTACATAATTAAAAATTTAATCATTTCAAAATCTGTTTGCAGTATCTTTGAGCAATTAATTAGTAATAAATTCTAATGTATTTTTTTATTTGCGACTCGTTATAAGTGTTTTTAGGAAGTGGGGTTGCTAGCTTAATGGCAAGTCAGCACTGCCATCTTTAATTCCTTGCTAATGAGTAGAAGCAATAAAATCGCGCTTATAGCAATAAATTAGCAACAAATTAGCACTTCATTATGCAACATAGCCAAACCCAATTTTTCGTGATGGAGGTGCCGGGTTAATAGAGGTTACTCGATCAATGCAGAAACGTTTTTCAGACGAGAAAGAAAATAGGGCAGGCACATATAAATAAACATACGCATGAATCTTAGCGATATTCCGATTGAAGGTCGGAATCGAGAAGAGCATTTGAGCAGAACGCGAGTTTCCTCGGCTCTGGGAATATCCGAGTTAGCACCATATAAATGTGCGAGTAGTTTATGCGCCGTTGTAAGATCACCATTGTCGCTATCTTACTGATCGGTACGATGTGTCGACCATAAATCCGAACAAGGTGTACGTGCATTCGACCGTGAATTAATTATCAATGGACTATGTGCATGGAGATATAAGAATATCGATGAAACACGTAACATCACACCATATGTAACTGTAAATGGAAAATGATGTCAATAACCGATAATTATTATGCTTATGTAATTTGCACAATTAACCATCATAATGATATCATTTTTGGTAATAAAATAATTTCTTATAAATTACATTTTTTCATACAACTTCTTCAAACATTTCTTCATAATGTTTTCCGGTTTTATATAAAGATAATATAAAAGTTAATATAAAAAAATTTTTTTCTTTAATCCTCTATGATTTTAATTATTAATATATTTTACGAATATAATTTGCGTCGATATAAATACAATCTTGTTACTACTTTTATTGCCACTTTTTCTTTATGCGAAAGCAAAAGATGTGTCAAGCAAAAGACGACAACTTGTTCGTTTAGCTCGTAAAATGTTTAGCCGCACCCGCGAACGTATAGTAATAAAGTAGCGGTCGCGATACCGTAAGGGGAACAGGTAGAAATTAGCCGGAAGCGTTACGTGCTGCGGTGATATATCTCTCAAAGTAACCTCAAACGTAAACGTAATTCAAACAACCTTCGTATGCCTATTAAACATATTTTTACCGCGTAAAAAAAGAGAGTTAGTTAGCAACCATTACGTTATGTAAATGAAGAGAGGGGTATTATATTCACCGAAATTCAAATATAACGTATGCTAGAAACAGACTATATGTAATACGGATATATTAAATAAGTAAAGTAGTTGCATTTGTAATAATATATTAAGTATATTATTTTTTAAATAAAGATTAAAAAATATCAGCAAAAAATTGCTAATAAAAATATTTTAAACATTAATCAATATCAATATCAATATCCTTTAAGCATTTATCATAATTTATATCAACTATCATAATTTTCTCAGAGACATAATTTTCCGAAAAAAATAACTAGATTCACTAGATATTATAAACGAGAATAGTGCTGTTAATCTCATTTTAAAGATACGTAGTTTGAGCAGCAATTCCAATAATACGGACACTTGGTATCCCCTCTTTCGAAAGGTTTATGGTAGAATCGAGAGAAGACCGAAGAAGAACGTCTCCCGGGATCGGATCCGCGTCTGTTCGCGGACGAGAGAGGCAAGCGGGCCGTTAAGTGCGGCGGAATACCCGAGGAACGGGTCGGAAAAAAACGTGCACCGGGCGAGGTGAAGGAACGAGTGCGGACGCCGCGAGAGAAGTGAGAGGAGAGAGACGCGCGCAATCGAGAAAAGTGACAGAGCGAGAGTAAGAGAGAAAGAGATAAAAGAAGAGAAAGAAACAGGTAAGAACAGAAAAGAAGAGCCCGATCGAGCTCGCTGAATTTTATCCGAAACTCGGTGCGACCTCCTCTCTCCTTCCCCTCCTCCTCTTTTCATCCTCAACATTCATTTTATATCTCTCCTCTCCTGCTTCCATCTTTCTGTTTTCCACCTTTCTTTCCCGCTGCGGCGTAATTCATTGCTACTCACCAGGTATAGAAAGAAACAGTCGTCGAAGAAAGCGAAAAAAAGAGAGAAAGGGAGATGATGCCACGAGAAAAAGGAGGAGAGAGTCGGCAAATCTCCATGCTAACGACGAAGCCGTCCTAATTATTCGTCGAGTGTCGGTAGGAAGATCATCATCGTTGTCATAGCGAGAAAGAGACCATCGCGTCGCGGGAGCAAAAAGGATGTAAGGAAGAAGATGGAGACAGAGTGCAGAGTATAGAAACTCCGGAGGGGTTTGATGGGTGGATGCGAGAGGAGTAGTCGTTCTACCTCGTGGCAAATGAGCGGCACTCTGTATCGATCACCAGAGGTCACGACACCAGCGAATAGGTAAATGTGTGAACATATATGTGTATATCTCTCGCACACACAACAAAGAAACAAACACACAAACACAAACACATACATATATCATCATAGTATTACATAAGTGTACACGCGCGCTTACAACGATTGCGGGCGACCGCGTACCAGAACGTGAAGAACAGAGGAAGGAACGAAAAGAGAGACAAGAAAGACAAAAGAAGATGGAGGGAGAGAATCGCGAGAGAGACGAGAGCGAGACTATTGCGACGAATCTGGAGACCTTACGACGCGGCGCGAAACGGAGCGGAGCGAAGCAGCGACTCGAGCTCGCGAGTGGCTACTTCCGCGTATAAACATGAACGAGTGCTCGTTCGCTGCCAGCATCGTTGAAGATGTCTTGCGACACGCAACTAAGATTTATCCGAACCGATGTGATATCGAACGGACGATACTGCGTCGATATCGCTCGCGGAAACGGCGTATCATCGTTACACGTTAAATTGTTACCAGCATAAATAGTTAGGGACAGAACGTCTTTTCGATTTGTTATGTTTTACATGGCTTGAAGAAATCAGACTTAATTAAGATGAGCAATTGTAAAAATCTTAACACAGAATATCAAGATTGGTATATAAACATTTGGAATATATGCATTCTATTAAATGCGTATACATTGACGATAAATGTTGAGCCATATCTGCATCATGTCGATTGGCGAAGCCGGTTGGCATGTATTGTATGTGTACATACATATCAGACCTCGCTAATTGGCGCGCTGATTTCGACAGAAATCGTCTGACACATCTCTACATACAAAATACATGCCAATCGGCTTCGTCGATCAGCATGAATGAAGATGCGGCTTTAGAGAGAATGCTATTTGCTCATATATTAATCGAGATAGGATGTCATACCAGAATTTATTACACTGTGCAACTCTAACGCACGTTTATATACTCCAGATAAAGCAAAGCGGTTTCTAACGCCGTTGAATGGGAGATAATTTTTACCTGATTATTTATAATCAATTTATTATTTAATAGATTCTATGATCGATTCAAATATATTTATCTTTTAGATAAATTAGAAAATTGAAAAATAGCATGAGATTTATAATACATACAATATTACCATAATGTAGCATTCATAATAAAATACGGATACTATTTCAAGATTAACACATTATCTACTCGCCGAGTCCTCATTGCAACTCCGATAATTCTCGACAGAGTACTCGTTATTATTCCTCATTCATCCCAAACTCTCTGCTGATACCTACTCTCGAATCCCGTATGCGGAGCCATAAACTAAATGATCGTGCATTCGAAAGCTCTCTCTCTCTCTTTCTTCGCCTTCGCTCTGAATTATTTAATAGATACCGCGGGTTGAAACGTCGCGCTTCACCGGTTCGGCAGGTAAACGAGACCATCCAGAGAAACCATATTATTAGCTAGCCGTAAACCGAGAGCTCGTTAACTATTCAGAAACGATACGTCCGATTCGTCTCTCGCGGGCACAGGTTTCATTCCGCATTATAACGCGAGAGAGAGAGCCCCGGGATCTTTGCTGCTGCTCTCCCTCGGATCTCCTTCGGCCAGGCTGGTTTCGATCGTGCGAATGAACCATCCGTAACCCAACCAACCAACCAACGATGGAATCGTGTTCCGTGAGTCCGTTTGCGCGCGCGAGGGAACCGCCGCCGCTTCTCTTCCCCTGGCCTTTGCCACCCGTTCCCGGCTTTCAGCCACCCTCCCCTACGTCTCTCTCTCGCGGAGTATTGAACGAACGAGCGCGAGCAGAGAGGAACCAGGAGACCAGAGGCAGCGCAGCGGCGACCGAGAGCGAGAACGAAACGAGTGCCGCGTGGCGAGCGAGAGAGAAGAAGAGAGATAGAAGATAGAAACGCGCGGAGAAACGAGCTGGGTCGCGTCGATGAGAGAAAGAGGGAGCGAGAAAGAAGGATGGAGCCGATGCGAAGCAGGGTAACCTGGCGGCATACAGCGTAGCTAGAGAGACGTTTCGGCTCTGTGGATCCCGTCCTCCTCTTTTCCATTGCTTCCTCATCTCTTTCCTTTCTCTCTCTCTCTCTCTCTCTCTCTTCCCCTCTCTCCTCTTTCTGCATCCCACGTTTTGTCCTCTACCTCTCTCTGTCTCGACACAACCGCCCGCTACGCTCTCCGCCTATCTCCGTTCATACCGCGCTAAAGTTCTCTCTAAAATGCGATGGTAACACCCCTCCTTCCCCTCCCTTTCGACCCTTTCGTCCCTTCCTAGCTCGTCCGTTGTCTCCCTCGCTCCCGCGTCGTTTCTTCCCGGCGATCTTTCCGCGGTCCAATCGCGACCCACCGTGCCGTACAGATTACGGAACGAGCGAAGAGCCCGAAAAGTGAGAGAGATAGCGAGCGCAAAGGGAGCGAGGGAAAAACAGAGATCGAGGAGACTGCACATCATCATCAACGTTGTCGTCGTCATCGTTTCCGCGCCGAGTCAAGATACAAGATCTCTTTTGGAACTATTTCCATCCGACTCTCAGGTGTTCTTGCATGAACAGAGAAGCCGAGTGAAATACCGGTGTTTTTGCAAAGTTGGCCTCTCTCAGGCTTCGCGTGTGCAAATCCCAGGATATTTGACGTTCAAATGAGCAGTTTAGGTTTAGCGATGTCAAGAAGCGTTCTCGCAGGAGAAGAGCCGACAAAGAGAAGGATAGAGAGAAAGAGAGAGGGAGAGAGAAGGAGTGGAATGACGTCTTCCAACGAAGGGTTGGTCGACAGGAATGCAAATTGAGGAACCACATATAGGAACGTCCGTCGAAATCGGTTAAGGGGGAGCGACGATTAAATGCTTCTATGCGGCTTCACTGTCCAGATTATCCTCGCAGATTGGCATTACGCTATCGATCCAAAGCAAAGATGTCGAAATGTGCGTGGCAGATTACGCGCGAGATGATTAGCTCGAGAGAATTGTTCTATTAGAATCCTAATAAGTTCGTATTGCAAACATTTACTAAAATTAATAATTTTCCATTAAAGATGCGCTCTATAAAAGACAAAAGATATTAATCGAATTCATTTTAATATAATTTCCGTACAGATTTTCATACTCATATTGCATACAGTACAAATTTTTATTAGTTTATCTCTTAAAAAACGCAGAAGATACAAATATTTATGTATCTTTTTTATAGGCACGCGCATTGAAAGATATATTTAAATTCAAGAAAAATATCTAGCCTACATTTTATAAACAATGATTTGAACATGATCGCTAGCTGATAGAAAATTAGAATATTAATTCACTCATCACTCACAATCGGTAACAATTTATACGGTATCAGGAAACCATAGCCGGTGATCATGCAGTGGGAAGTTGTGCAGAAATTAACGCAAGGTGACGTAACGGAGGAGAGATAGCGGACAATTAAAATCGAATATAGATAATCGATAAGATTGGGAGACGAACGACATGAAGCGGCGAGAGAGAGAGAGGGGGGAGGGAGGGATGGAGGGAGAGGAGAGAGAGAGAGAGAGAGAGAGAGAGAGAGAGACGAGAGAGAGAGGAGGGAGGAGGAGAGGAGGAGAGAAATATCGAATACATTAATCAATAACGCGCGAAAGGGCCGCCGATTCGTCCCTTGGTTAAAATAGGGAACGAACGTTGTTACACGGGAGCAGGAGAGCTGTAGTATTTCAATAGAAAACACGGCCGGCGGGGCGGATCATATAATGCGGAAAATCTGAATAGCAGTATTAGTCAGTCTTGTTCTCGTCCAGTCGTTCAATGGCTGATATGTCGCAATTAATGCCTTGCTTGTGTTTTGCTGGCGCGATATCTTACAAGTGTTTTATGCACAACTCGCGAGATTCGGTGAAGCTTTAAAAGCGCATGACTTTTTCACATCGAGGAAAACCCGGTACGCGTTATCGCTCTTGCTGAGCAAGAAAAAAAATGATAATCAGCAATTTCGGCCTTTAAAATAATTAAACTTTAAAATCATTAAAGAACTCGTAATAAAGTAAAATAAAGAATTTTTGATAGTTTATATTGTACACATGTAGCACAACCACAAATTATACATTATATTAATTTAGTTTTTAATGTAATAAAATACTTATATCTATTCCGCAAATAGCAATATATTATACATAAATCGTTTGCTTTGTATTTCTTTTTTTTTCGCACCTTTTATTATTTTAGATTACTTTGTGTGACTAGAAAAGAAATAAATTCGCAGAATAAAGAATCTGATACTTTAAGTATCTTATACCCTCCTCCCCCTAATATTTTAATAAATCTCGTTTGCTTCGCTCGTTCTTTAGAGACGTTAAAAAAGTAACTTATACAAGCAGCTAGTATATTCATCCGAGAAAAGTACGCAAAAGAGGATTACATCATACGTACGCGTCCCATTCACCGTACTTTTAAAAGTTTTTTATGGATATAAAACTCATCCTGCTTGGGCATAATGTTTAACTCTTATATATATATGTGTGTGTGTGTGTGTGTGTGTGTGTTACACGCAATACAATGTAGAGAGCAGCGAAAATAAGAGAAATTATTGTAAAACTAATTAAGAATAATAAATTCGCTTGTATTCGCTTTATAATGGCATTCTCTATAATGATATACATTTACAAATTTCTCAAAAAGCTTTCTGTATTTCAGATTTTTTAATGTCTCTATATACATTTATAATTCAAAACTAACGATAAGACTAGAAGAGCATAAGCAAATCTGCATATGTACATGAAAACCGACAATAAAGAATATATTGTTCAATAGAATTGACAAAGATTGTTCAAATTATAGATGATATCAAATACAATTATAATCTTTTCAAGAATTACTTTAACTCACGTAAAATTCCCCCAGCCTACCTCTAATACGAAGAGAACACGACTGTCGCAAGACCTGAAAAGAACATTAAACATAACGCACGACCTACTCGCGAAGTAATCTCCTCATGCACGCTTAATGCACAACAGCTGACGATATCGATCGAATTTTGCGTATAAAAAGATCGTGCCCGATCTCTCGAGGAGGAAAAGACGAAAAATCGATGATACCCCTCGATGTCTCTCGTTCTCTTCCAATGATAAAAAGCCGTAAAGTTTTTTGGCTGCGTTCGGCTCTGCACGGGGCGGAGTCTATAAGCACCGGTACACTTTTTACCGAACGACCGTTCTCCATTTTTTAAGACAGCTGCGCGCAGTACGCGCGGAATTATTGTGCACTTCTCCTACCATGCGCACGCTCTTGTCCGCTCGATACGCGTATGTGAATGCGTGTGTGTATGTATGTGTGTGTGTGTGTGACACAACGAATCTGTGCCGTACGTACATATATCGAGTTTCAAGAAGAACGTTACGCACGGCGTTGGTCTTCTTATATGGTCTCGCGTGCGAGCAAGTACGCTTGAGAAACGTCACAGTGAAACAACGTTATGTCGGTGCGTACATGCGCGCATACGTGTCACGAAACGAATCGTTCTATCTCGAACGTTTCTTTGTTGATCGCCTAAAAAGTAGCGACACATTACTATCACATGAATTCATCACGCGCTTTATCGCATTACGTCCCTCGCGCGAAAGTAATAATTTTAATAATATTATCATCGCAACTTTTTTTTAGTTTCCCCTAATTTATATTTTCTCTGATTTTTATCTCGCGCTGTGATATTAATTGACCTCAGTTTATCATCGAACATATTGCATAAATTATCGCATCTAACATAAGTTGTATCTATGTGTCGTATCACGTATGTGTCGTACCTGTCGGCGAGTACATGTAAATAGAGTAGTGCGTAATATTTGCTACACACGTGTAGACTTTTTTATATGAATAAAGATTGCCAAGGCCGATTAACATATGTGAATGAGAAACGATATGAAATTGCTTTCGAAGTATATATTCCGATATGCCGAAAGCATTAAAACCGATCGTGGAAAACGCGGTAGAGGAACGAAACATGATATTCACATAAATGCTTTAATCGTTCATTTATTTCCTGTACATGAGTCGCGATTGCGCCAAGAAAGAAATTTGTCGCACTCACGCTGACAATATATTTCGCAAGTAAATGTATACGAGTAGAGTTGTATATGCGTGTCGTTGCGAATCGAAATCGCGATATGGCACAAAGCTTTACGTATAGTATTACGCATAATATTCTCGTTTTCCAACAATAAAATATACAAAACCAGATGCGCGCTACGATATTCTATAAATTTATAAAAGCTTTGATATTTTTTTCAACAATAATTTCTCCTTTCACACTTTTTCACTCGAAAGAAGAATAGATATATTAAGAAGACTATTTAAGGATGTATGTGTCATATGTCAAAACATTGACAAAAGCATGAAAATTTCGTAGACTGTTCTACTATTTCTTCTGAGTATCTCAAAACTTGAGCACAATGCTCTTAACTGTTTGAAAATTATTTAAATTTGAAGTTTGTATTGATTCTTATGGAAAATCGTATATTGTAGCACTTATTGATAAATTTAACAAGGAAAAAATATTGCCAACAAAATAAAAATTGTCACATATATTATGAAAAGTAATAAATATTTGTGCAAAACTTGATTTAAATCCACTTACTAGTTTAAAAATTATTTACTAAAAATTGTAGAAGAATATTATCTCTCTCTCTCTCTCTCTCTCTCTCCCCCCTTTCTCTCTCTTTCTGCAAATTACTCTTTTTTTTGTTTCTTATAGTTGATTTCAGGTATTCACAATCAAAAGTTTTTATCATAAATTAGGAAAAATATTAATTACAACTATTTTCTTTTATGAAGATGTTAAAAATCATATTATTTTGTGATACTTTAATTCTTTTTATAATCCGGATTTTTATTTATTTAATTTTTTAAACAGTATAAACGTAAGAAATGTTTTTTTTTTATTTGGACAATTTTTTTGCTACTATTGTACAGCCAAAACATCCTTAATATATATTCGAAACTATCTTCATTATTTTATCATTGCGATTTTGTATCATTACGTTTCTAACTGCCAAGATATAAACTTGTACACGTCCGATATTTATACGACTTATTGTTAGTTATGCGTTCTCTTCTTATTACGAGCAATCGGACGGATGCGATCTCCACGTCGTCGATCCATTGTTCGTATTGTATAACATTTGTTATTGATCTCTCTCTCTCTCTCTTTCTCTTTCTCATAAGTCCGTATAGAAAGACGAGGTCTGTGTTAAACGAGACAAATAATCGCCATGAATGGAACCGCGGTAACAATGAGCTCCTACTATGAGCGACCGTCGATTGCATAAACGACACGGCGTATACGATAAATTATTTTTCATTATGCTTCAATTTTGCATCTGCTTGTTAATACATCGAATGCGCTGCACTTTTCTCCGCATTACATTAATTTGTTGTTGATGTCTCTTATATTAAGTCGATTATTTTAACAAATCGTTTTCACCATTAACAGTTGTCGGGGTTACTCGAATCATTTATGCGATCCATTTCTCTTACTATATTGTGATGGAATTTGCCAATATAGATTTAAATTAGATATTACATTTAATAGATTTTTTGTAAAAAGAAAAAAAAATACATAATGCTGTTCACAGCGAATTAATATTACTCGATAATTCGATAATTCTCTCTGACGTGCGCGACAAAAAAAAATAAAACTAAAGAATTTATAGATTAAAATCTATTTTTCTTAAATCTTTTATTCTTAATGAAATATTGCTCGAATTTAAAATTAGTAAGAAAATAATATATAATTCTTCAAAAAAGCTTTGTCGAAAATAATGCAATCAATAATATTAAGCGTTTAAGTAATTACACCGTTCAAAAAAAATGACTTTTTTCGAACACGGAACGGGACTAGTCGTTTCTTATAGGTTTTTGGACGCTTAACACGAATCCAGTTTCAAAATTGCTCCATCACGTCAGAATTTTGAGAAATTTGCAATTAAAGTTGCAAGAAAAGGCTATTTTCACGAACTTTGTCATATTATAGCTATAATATGTGACGTGCTGGAGAAGTTTTATTGCAATTAAAATAAAGTATGTTGCTAGGACTTTCAACTCTTAAAAGGAATTTTTGATGTCGGTTATGGTTAATAAGATATCCATGGTTAAATATAGGGTGTATTGCAGAAGTTATCTGTGACTTAGGTCATTGACAATTTACCAAATAGCTTTCGATTATTATTTAAACTTAAGAGTTTTTCAAATCGCTGGATAGGAATCCAATGTCAAAATTGTCAAATTCAAAATGATGGACTCGAATGTTTAGATTACAAACTAAACATTTTTTAAATTTTGACATCCGCCATAATGAGTCCATCATTTTGAATTTGACAATTTTGACGTTGAATTCGTATTCAGCGATCTAAAAAACTATTAAGTTTAAATAAATATAATTGAAAGCTATTTGGTAAATCGTCAATGACCCAAGTCACAGCTAAATTTTGCAATACACGCCAACCATGGATATCTTATTAACCGACACCAAAAATTCCTTTTGAGGGTTGAAAGTCCTAACAATATAATTTTATTTTGATTGCAATAAATGTCACATATTGTAGCTATGATATGACAAAGTTCGTGAAAATAGTCTTTTTTTGCAACTTTAATTGCAAATTTCTCAAAATTCTGACGTAACGGAGTAATTTTAGAACCGGATTCGTGTTCAGCGTCCAAAAACCTATAAGAAATGACTAGTTCTCGTTCGTTTCTTTTTTTTTGTACTGTGTTATAGACAGTTATTTAAAAAAATTTATATAGAAAATATTGTATAATTATTCCAGTATAATAATTATATGCAATTAAGCTAATCCATATAAAATAATTTATCGGCAATTTAGAATAAGCAGTGGAAATGTATTGTAGATTCGATTCTACTCCAGTTTCACACGTACCACGGCTTTTACGACACACGAATGTACCAATCAACTCGTATCGATCACTCGCGGTGACTCTCGCGTAACCATGTCCCTTCCCCTTCTCTATAATGGGTAACACCTAATGTCGTAATGAGTCGATAGACGTCGTTAGACGATACAGAAATTCGATTACTACCGAACGCATCATCGAACATGTCAATGCATTTCGCATATGCTGTAATTTTTGCTCGAACGTATAGATGTTCGCATATGTATACATGAGATTTATGTATATGCTACGCAATAATGCTACGCGTTGTATCTAATTGTTACGTCATTAAATCTATTTCTCTGTCGATGATGTACGATGCAATATAGATATTTAGATATAATACTAATCTCTTTAAATCTTAAAGATAAAAAAAAAAATCGGTTTCTATATTTTTACATTTATATTCTAAATCTGAATTATTATATATTAAGTATCTTGTCCATTAACAAAATTTTGTGAATTATTTGAAGTTTGTTCGCAGATTCAATTTCCGTGATATTTTAAATTCTCATTGAGTAAGTAAACAAAGGTGTTATTAGTATCCAGCACATGTGGTTGTAACCGATAACAATACATCTTATTAGCATAATGGTGAGAGTGAGAGCCGATCGAGTAGCCAAGCATAGTGTCCAGAACTAACTCCACTTGACATGGTCATTGTCATTTAAATCATCTAGCGTCAAAGCTGAAAGAGTGCGTCGCATAATAGACGTTCATTGTTTTAGTGCCAACTCATGAAAGAATAAATAAGAAAACAATAAGCAAGAGTTTCCATTATGAGAAGAATATAAGAAAATAGAAATATATACGCGAAAAAATGCAATAAAAGCTCAAATGTGTGTAAAAAATATAAATAAATATAAATAAATTTGTCCGTGTCGATCACATCAAGTCACAATTTAAATAAACAGATTGCAATACATCTTAATAATATGTATTAAAACTGCGCATGGTCGATCACTTGGGGATACAATTCTAATCAATGGGGAATCAATTCTATTCAAGGACGCGCTTCGCTAACAGTAAAACTTTTGAATCCCCTTGTAATGTCGCAACGATTGTCTGCTCGTCGATCGCATAGTTGCAGTTTGCCAGCCGTTCTATTCACACAATGATATGAATTTTATATTTAAATGTACATAATTAATCCGCAGAAATAGCCATTGCTAGTATCTACTACGTACACAAAAGAACGCATTATTACACAGTACAGTAACTACTATTCGGTACTACTATATGCGTGCAATGTATAAAAATAATATTCATAAAAAATTCGAACGTGCAATAATTTACACAATTCGTGTTCGTGTCACTAGGAAAGATGCACGTAATATTGAAAACACAAACATGAGGAACGTAATTTGCCTAACGTCTGATTTAAATACGCGATTTAGAAATATACACACAGAAAAATATTATTCTATTGCTAAGTAAAATGATTTCTCAGTTTACTTTACTTCTTTTAAGTAACAATTATCTTTAACAAAGAATATTTTCTTAATAATAGTCTTAAAATAAACTTGTCACAAATTTTAGAAATACTCATTATCATGTACTCAAAAAAAGTAAATATTTTCTTTTGAAGAATATTATAAAATTTTATCAAAGAAAAGTCAGATATGGTTAATTTAATGTAAGAAAATTTATTAGATCAGAAAAATTTAATGTATTTCTTTCAATTATATAATTTAATATTCTTGATTGAAGTATTAAATTTATTAGGATTCAGAATATATTTTGAATAAATTTGATGCTTATGATAAACTTATGATAGATTTGCGGATATATAAACTTTTGAAATACTTGAAACAAGTAATATTTACTTGTATATAGTATGTATTTTTCTGTGTGTAGA
>NW_021850702.1:71555-73931 GCF_003651465.1 Formica exsecta
ACACAGAAAAATATTATTCTATTGCTAAGTAAAATGATTACTCAGTTTACTTTACTTCTTTTAAGTAACAGTTATCTTTAACAAAGAATATTTTCTTAATAATAGTCTTAAAATAGACTTGTCACAAATTTTAGAAATACTCATTATCATGTACTCAAAAAAAGTAAATATTTTCTTTTGAAGAATATTATAAAATTTTATCGAAGAAAAGTCAGATATGGTTAATTTAATGTAAGAAAATTTATTAGATCAGAAAAATTTAATGTTTTTCTTTCAATTATATAATTTAATATTCTTGATTGAAGTATTAAATTTATTAGGATTTAGAATATATTTTGAATAAATTTGATGCTTATGATGAACTTATGATAGATTTGCGGATATATGAACTTTTGAAATACTTGAAACAAGTAATATTTACTTGTATACAGTATGTATTTTTTTGTGTGTAAATAGAATGTATCTTCTTCTCTGTTTTTGTACATTATTATCTGGAAAGAAACCGTCGAGCCTAATAACAATCGATAATAATGGCGACTATTATAGCAACCGTTTTTGGATACTTGCGAGTCCCTGTTATTTATCGCATATTATCGCGTATTTCATCATGAGGGCACGCATCGCACGCAACTATTTTGTATCTTCGCATGCCGCCTGTCGCCTTTCTTTCCTCCCTTCTCGTCCATCCGGCTTTCCCAGTTCTCAGACTCTCTCCTTTGAATCTCGACTATGCAACGAACGAGGGCCACATTCGATCACCGCCAAGAATCCGGCCGTAACCTCTCTCTCGCTCGTCTTCATGCGACTCTTTTTCTTTCTCTCTCTCTCTCTCTCTCTGTGTGTTTCACTCTTTCTCTTTCTCTCTCTCTTACACCCTCCGTCTTTTGTCCTACCCTCTCAAACACACATATACAGGGTGTCTCAATAACCGTATCACTTCTCGTGTGCACGTAGGGCAAGTGAAATCGAGAAGAAAAGTCCTTTATCTCTTTTTTAATTAATTTCTCAATAATTATTACGAAAATCGCAAAATGGTAAAGAACTTTTTTCTCGGTTTCACCTGCTCTATCTGCACACGAAAAGTGATAATTATTATGAAGAATTATTATGAGACACCCTGTATATACACTCGCGCGTGTGCAATCACTCGGACACACATTCAACGGTATGGCCTTTCTATTCTCCTCGGTCCACCGTCGCAGCATCCATCGCTTTCTTCTTGATTTCACTCGTTTTCACAGAAATCAAATTTTCACGGCGAGTAAGATAATGCCGCAGACGACGATGCCAGCCGTAGAATAGAAAAAAGCAATGATCAAAGTATGAGAGAGAAAGAGAGAGAAATTAGAGATATTGAGTCTCAAGAATATCGATACAATTCTTTATTTAAAAACCAGTGTTGTGGATAAAGTCATTATACCGTCGATACATCCAGAATGGAAACATTTCTTAAAAATATACACTGTGGAACAATTAAGTTTCTTTTGTATAAAAAAATTTATTTTTAATCATACAAATCTTAGACAGTTAAAAAGTTTCAATGTAGTCACCACCTAACTCGACACACTCTGCCATTGCTCAAAGCAGCTCTGATAGTCCTCTGAAGCAAGCCCTTTTAAAATTTGATTCATGTTTCTTTTTATGACATCTGTATCTTTCGAAACGTTACTCTTATGCATAGCTGACTCTCCGTAGGCCTGTTGAATCATTTGTAACGTTTCTGTTGGCGACTTCTCTAATTTAACGCAGAATTTAATGTTGGCGCGTTGTCAAGCGTTTTTTCCATTACACCGATTTTTAAACAAAACTTTGTAACACAACTTCGCGTGACTGTATCTCGTTAACTATTGAACCAAATAATTTAAAACTTGCACCACATGTTGAGTATTGAATTGTGAATAATCCCCTAAGATAGCAGCACAAACGGACCAAACGTTCAGAAATGCGAAGCAAGTCTCGAAACTTAATTGTTCGACAGTGTATAAATATAAATTTTTGTTAAAATAGAAATTGGTGATTAGCCACAACATATGTATATAATAATATATCGCAGAAATTTATAAATGACATTATTCACTATATTCTACACAATGCAGTGCAGAGATAAAAGTTTAAAAAAAGAATAACACGCCAACGTAAATCTCTGTAAAGTGACATTTATCCGAGAAATTTCCGTTTTGCAAAGATATGATATGGATAACTGATTATCGTCGGCCGTTCGATTCAATTCATATTGGTATGGTGCCGTAAGCGTACAATGACGGTTTCAACGTCCGATGTCTGGGTTAGCGAGATTACTCGTCTATTCTCTACCGAGAGCGAGAGCGAGAGCGAGAACAAAAGAGCGAGAGGGGAGAGAGAGAGAGAGAGAGAGAG
>NW_021850702.1:76021-97825 GCF_003651465.1 Formica exsecta
TTCTCAGTTTACTTTACTTCTTTTAAGTAACAGTTATCTTTAACAAAGAATATTTTCTTAATAATAGTCTTAAAATAGACTTGTCACAAATTTTAGAAATACTCATTATCATGTACTCAAAAAAAGTAAATATTTTCTTTTGAAGAATATTATAAAATTTTATCGAAGAAAAGTCAGATATGGTTAATTTAATGTAAGAAAATTTATTAGATCAGAAAAATTTAATGTATTTCTTTCAATTATATAATTTAATATTCTTGATTGAAGTATTTAATTTATTAGGATTCAGAATATATTTTGAATAAATTTGATGCTTATGATGAACTTATGATAGATTTGCGGATATATGAACTTTTGAAATACTTGAAACAAGTAATATTTACTTGTATACAGTATGTATTTTTTTGTGTGTAAATAGAATGTATCTTCTTCTCTGTTTTTGTACATTATTATCTGGAAAGAAACCGTCGAGCCTAATAACAATCGATAATAATGGCGACTATTATAGCAACCGTTTTTGGATACTTGCGAGTCCCTGTTATTTATCGCATATTATCGCGTATTTCATCATGAGGGCACGCATCGCACGCAACTATTTTGTATCTTCGCATGCCGCCTGTCGCCTTTCTTTCCTCCCTTCTCGTCCATCCGGCTTTCCCAGTTCTCAGACTCTCTCCTTTGAATCTCGACTATGCAACGAACGAGGGCCACATTCGATCACCGCCAAGAATCCGGCCGTAACCTCTCTCTCGCTCGTCTTCATGCGACTCTTTTTCTTTCTCTCTCTCTCTCTCTCTCTGTGTGTTTCACTCTTTCTCTTTCTCTCTCTCTTACACCCTCCGTCTTTTGTCCTACCCTCTCAAACACACATATACAGGGTGTCTCAATAACCGTATCACTTCTCGTGTGCACGTAGGGCAAGTGAAATCGAGAAGAAAAGTCCTTTATCTCTTTTTTAATTAATTTCTCAATAATTATTACGAAAATCGCAAAATGGTAAAGAACTTTTTTCTCGGTTTCACCTGCTCTATCTGCACACGAAAAGTGATAATTATTATGAAGAATTATTATGAGACACCCTGTATATACACTCGCGCGTGTGCAATCACTCGGACACACATTCAACGGTATGGCCTTTCTATTCTCCTCGGTCCACCGTCGCAGCATCCATCGCTTTCTTCTTGATTTCACTCGTTTTCACAGAAATCAAATTTTCACGGCGAGTAAGATAATGCCGCAGACGACGATGCCAGCCGTAGAATAGAAAAAAGCAATGATCAAAGTATGAGAGAGAAAGAGAGAGAAATTAGAGATATTGAGTCTCAAGAATATCGATACAATTCTTTATTTAAAAACCAGTGTTGTGGATAAAGTCATTATACCGTCGATACATCCAGAATGGAAACATTTCTTAAAAATATACACTGTGGAACAATTAAGTTTCTTTTGTATAAAAAAATTTATTTTTAATCATACAAATCTTAGACAGTTAAAAAGTTTCAATGTAGTCACCACCTAACTCGACACACTCTGCCATTGCTCAAAGCAGCTCTGATAGTCCTCTGAAGCAAGCCCTTTTAAAATTTGATTCATGTTTCTTTTTATGACATCTGTATCTTCGAAACGTTACTCTTATGCATAGCTGACTCTCCGTAGGCCTGTTGAATCATTTGTAACGTTTCTGTTGGCGACTTCTCTAATTTAACGCAGAATTTAATGTTAGCTCGTTGTTCAAGCCTTCCTCCCATTACACCGATTTTTTAACAAAATTTTGTAACACAACTTCGTGTGACTGTATCTCATTAACTATTGAACCAAATAATTTAAAACTTGCACCACATGTTGAGTATTGAATTGTGAATAATCCCCTAAGATAGCAGCACAAACGGACCAAACGTTCAGAAATGCGAAGCAAGTCTCGAAACTTAATTGTTCGACAGTGTATAAATATAAATTTTTGTTAAAATAGAAATTGGTGATTAGCCACAACATATGTATATAATAATATATCGCAGAAATTTATAAATGACATTATTCACTATATTCTACACAATGCAGTGCAGAGATAAAAGTTTAAAAAAAGAATAACACGCCAACGTAAATCTCTGTAAAGTGACATTTATCCGAGAAATCTCCGTTTTGCAAAGATATGATATGGATAACTGATTATCGTCGGCCGTTCGATTCAATTCATATTGGTATGGTGCCGTAAGCGTACAATGACGGTTTCAACGTCCGATGTCTGGGTTAGCGAGATTACTCGTCTATTCTCTACCGAGAGCGAGAGCGAGAGCGAGAACAAAAGAGCGAGAGGGGAGAGAGAGAGAGAGAGAGAGAGAGAGGGAGGGAGAGAGAGAGAGGGAGGGAGGGAGAGAGAGAGATCGTCCGTCTTCTCTTCCCCCTCGACCGCACCTCTCACTCGCTTCGTTCGTCGAACCGAACAACGAATACGACACGACGTGACTTCTGGACCAAATGTGTGTGCCGGCCGGACGGTTGTTGTGTGGAAAAGAACGCTGCGAGATCCGCCTCGCCGCGTTACGAGAATGGAGCTAAAACGAGTTTCGTGCGGCTGTTTCGGCGGAAGGTCTTTCGCGATGAGTCCACTAGCTTTGATCGCACCAACGACGCTTGCTCGTGGATCGGGATCTTAAGTTACATTTTAACTCTGAGATGCTCGTGAAGCTACTTCGCAATCAAGATTTTTTACCTTGTATCGTATAAAAGTACTGCTTTACTGATTGAAATGCGATGCGTTCTTCATAAACAAATCGTTTTCATTAAGAACAGCAAGTCTACAATATCGAGGAAATTGAAACAATAACGTTTCGATTCACATAACGATGGTAAAAAATCTCAATTTTGTTAAAACAGCAACGTAATATCCAATCAAATATTACATAGCCTCTTACAAATGGTATTATTAACTTTGACAGAGTTGATTAACTTTGGAGTTCATTATAATTATATATATTGAATAGAATGTAAATTATATAAAAACATAATCTCTCTCTCTCTCTCTTTCTCTTTCTGCAAATATATATCAATTTATCTTGTTACAATTAATAATTAATAATTTACTTTCTCGCTGTAATAATTCCAATCGAATTCAGTCAAGTCGAATCATGTTATACAAAATGAGAATATTATTACACAAAGTGAGAAAGAAAAATATTCAAAACGAGTAATAAAAATGGCACGTCGACAAACATTTCCGTAAATATATGTAGATTGCAATTTCACAATTACAAAACAATAGCGAAACGAGTCAAACTTAAAATTATCTTCTGCGTATTTCTTCCGAGAGAGGGGGGAAGGAGAGAGGGAGGGGGAGAGAATTTCACGCCTAGTTGGGCACTGTTTATATATTCGGAAACCTGCTTATGTTGCCTTGACTTTGTGAACACCGTTATACATATTATGTCCACCGCACGTGTCAACATTTGTTTGTAAATTAATTAAAGTTATTTCAAATGCATTTCAAGTATGTTCAATTCTATATTTAAAATTAAAATAAAACATTTTCTCACATGCGATTGAATTTATAGCTATTAATAGACTGAAATATTTATATTAAATTTAAATATCATATATATATTTATTATTAATCGATTTTCACGCACGCACGTATACACATACACTACTATAAATTTCGATTATAAATTCTTTTAAATTCAACGCTCCTGTCGATTATTTTGTCATAAAATACATAATACAAAATTTCAGATTATATTCATGATTGTTTTACCGTTTCTTTTTACTTTATCTTACTGTATTAAAAATTCAATCTTTTAATTTTTTAAATTAATTTGTTTGAATTATCTACCGTCTGTGTCGGTTAAATTTTGGAGAAAAGAAAATATTTTTCTGTAAAATAACATTGCGTCATGCAAATGCATTATGCGATTAATGGAATACAGATTACGCGAATTATCAATAAAGAGATAAGCTTAGAATAAGATACATTTGTGAGAGACTATATCGAATATAATTTCTGCTAAACTACAAAGCGGCCTTCTCTTCTTTTATCCTGTCCTCCAAATAGTGAATTCAATACGACACGACGTCGGGGACAAAACGGGCGCGCGAAACAATAAGCTAAAAAAAAAAGGAAGCTGAATTCGACGGAGCGAAAGACCGGCAAAAAGTAGCGCTAAAAGCAGGAGTAGTTTCTCGAACATCGACTCACAAACTCCAAACGAATCACGAGATGTCTCGAATACTTATTTTTACGATTTTCTCTCTCGGTAAATAAAACAGCTATATATAGCGCATGCTCTTTTTAGACTTTTTTTATATAACTTAATATAATAAATCTCATATTTCTCTCATATTTTTGAGAATAAAAGGATACAAATTCCTGAATATTATTCCATTTCTAAAGTAATCGATTTTGGATATCAAGGTCGAAACAAAAATATTAGAAGCGATTCGAACATACATACAATGAGGCATGTTGAAGTAATTGTTGCGCTGTTATTTTCGATGAAGCTGACGCAGGAAAATTCCGTGCGCTCGCAACCACGATAGCCATGCGGAAATGGTCACGATTTGAGATTTTCATGTGTCACTGGTCGAGATATTTACGCGGTAGAGCTCACAATATTATGCTTTAAGTATTGCGGCTCTTTTACCATTGGAAAATGCGTAGAAACATTTACTATTGTTAGACTATTACAATATCTTTTCTATATTTCACATAAATAACTCTTAAATATTTCTAGCTCTAAAAATAACAGAGTAAAGATTTATCAAATCTTTTACGAAAATTATTTTACTCGATAATTTTAAAGAAAAGCAATAAAGAATGTATAATCTTATAAAAAAGTACCCTTAATCTTCCAGATATTTTTGTTCACATTTCAGATAAAGAGAATTTTTTTTTTAAATGTTTGGATGCAATTTCGTAAAATAAGTTTTTTTATTGTATGCGTTTTATGAGAAAGATGTAATGTCACAAGTTTCAAGTTAGATTTGAAAATATACTGAAAAAAGATATAAAAGCAAAAATGTCAAGAAAGAATTTTTTAAAAAATTTCTCGGCTCCCCATATAAGACCAGGAAATATCTCTGATTTTTCCAAATATAAAAGAAATACCCGATAATTCCTAATTTTCCATGTTCTTTCAAAAAGTAGACAGCCCGAATAATTATTAAAAACAAATATTAGCAACAAGTATTAATTAAAATCATGATATCCTGTTAACTTAATCTATATTGTTTAGTATTCATTATATAGGATTTTATCGAACATTATTAAGAATTTTTGTTACTTTTTACACGCGTCGCTTGCGTGTTTCTTCTTCATTCGAGCGTGGAAAAAGACAGGCGGCGACAGTTCCGACAACGCTATAGCCGTTACGATGGCCCTCGTTTCGAACGCAGAGCGATTAAGTAACGAAGCACGCTCGCTCCGTCCCTCCTCTCCTCTCTCTTCTCCGTTCACCCCGTGCACGAGAATAAATTCACCCTGTACGGATCGTGCTGGGATCGATACGCACGATTATTTCGGGAACTCGCCCCGTTCGTCGTCGTCCCTCGAGAACGACGAACGACAAAGCGAGAAGAGGCGAGCGAAAGAGAGAGAGAAACCTCTCTCGCTCTCCCCCTTTCCTCCTCCGGAACGACGAAGGCTGCTCCGAGAGATAGCGCGGGGAAAGCAATGGCTCGGGAAAGATCGAGTGAGCACGTAGCGTCGTCTCGACGACGAGACGCGTGCGGCAACGTTTTCCGGATCGATTTCCCTCGAAAACGCGAACGGCGACACAGTCCTCTTGTCCTCTGTCCTTCTCGCTCGCCTCTTCGCGCGTACGAGTCCCGGACTCCCACGATACGAACGGTGTTGCGTGATCGAGCGAACGGTGTCTCATAATAAAGGACTAAAAATCATCCGTAGGCGTAGCGGTCTCTTCGTTACACGCATTGTTACCTCGATCAATTTACCGATCACATTGAAAAAATAGGAGAATGTGCAGTTGTGAGATGAGTGTCGGTTGATACTGTTAGAATTATTCACGATGCTAATGCAGCGTGATTCTTACAAGTTTTATGAATTATACGTAGAAAATATACGACCTTTTTCTGATAAAAAATGATTCCTAATTGACATTCATTTGATAAATCTGCTTTATTCCATTATCGTGAATATACACTTTGTCATGATTCTATTAGACATTTTACTTGGTTCTATATGTAAAATTATATATAGAGATATCAATTTTATTCTTACTTAATCATTCCTAATATATTTCTAATGCAATTCTATATATTTAAAATATTAGCAAAAATAAATATACTTTGAATTCTATGCTATTTTAATATATAAAATACAATAAATATATTAAATGTAATATATATTTTACATACAATTTTATATACATATGTGTATATAAAATTTATTTATAAAATATGCAATAATATAAATTATATATGGGATGAAGTAAGATTTATGCGATGAAAATTTAAAAACTCTTTTTTTTAACAATAATTATAAATTTTCAATTATCCCATCGTTTAAAGAAATATTGTATATTTTGTTAGTTTTTTTTTTTTTTTTTTATATACATATATATTGCAATCGAGTCTGTTGTTTTTTATCTCTCTATTATGAATTTCTAGATATCGCCTCGGAGGCCATTATCGGAATATTATTATAAAAACTCAAGTGATTGACAAAAAAACGTTTAAGGAGCGCTTAAATTGTCGACGACTATACACCTAGCTCTACGATAGCTACATAGTTGTTCAACTCTATCGTAATTAATTAAATAGCATATTCGCGCATCATGAATTCATGTTCAGTGGCCGTAACCATCGAGTTCGCGTTTCTTATTTCCCGTCGGATCGATGTAATTTTAGACGAGCAGTCGTTACCGATCGATGACCCGTTCGGAATTACTGCGCTTCGCAAATCGTGCATCACAATGTCGCAATTTGTCGTGGAGTTTGTCATAAAAGCTCATTCAATTATAATAATGATTAAAAAGAATCTTGTGTTGCATCTTGTTTTATATTTGAAAACATAAAAAATTCATACTTCTTTCTCTCGCGCGCGTTTGATTTGAAGAAATTATGTACGCGGTATATTTAATAGATTTGATATATCATAGATATATACATGTATGTATAGATATAATATCAATTATACATCTCAATATTATTTAATGCTAATCTTGGAAATTCTTGAAAACAATATTTATGAATGTCAAAAAGACCCATTTTTTAATAAAAGTTTGAATAAAATTACAAGTTTTTAACGTGATATAATGGTGGTGTTATCGCTTTCAAAACAAAGCATAACTTGATATATAAAAAAGTTTTAGGAACAACACGCAGAAAGTCAGATGTCACACATTGTAATGGAGATGCTATAATTTGTAAATAAAAGCATAAATCTTAAAAAAAAAAAAAAACTTTTTTTCCATAGAATAAGAATGTTAACTATATAACTTTTTAGATGTATATCAATCATATATTAAGAAATCATATTAATATAGTAGCTAAGTGCCTTTATATTAAAACTGCAATAACATTCTCGTATTAGAGTATTATCTAATAATAGTGATAAGTTTGCAACACTCTTCGGTAGTTTCTTCGTTTTTGTCGTCGTATTTTGAGATTAATATGAGGAACTTTTGTCATAGTTAAATATGGAGCAAAGTTAGAATATGGCTGCGCATCTATTTGTCAAACTCATCCGAATATATGATTGTATAACACATCTATAAAATATTTTGAGATGAGTGTTTCATCTAGAAATATGATCCTCTAATAAATCTATTCGAAATAAGCCTATCATGTTTAACTAATTTAATTTGTAATTTACAAAATCAAGATTAAGATTCTTCAACGTTTTCAACGTGCATGCATAATGAGATTTGAAGATCATTCGACAAGAAGAAAACATTTTTGAAATTTTTTTTCATTTTCGAAAACATTTTCGCATCAATCTACAACTAATAACATGAGTTAGCCAAAGATAGTAGCACTTATCACGAAGAAACAGAGGTACCCGGTTTGACACGCCTACCTGGTTTTACCTTACTTTCCCCTATATAAAATCGGTGTGTGTGTGTGTGTGTGTAAAATTTCATAAATATTAAAATATATTTGACAGGCCTATTTAAAAAATGTCTATTGACCATTCAAACGAGAGTTAATAAAATGAGTTGAGTCATAAATACGTATTCGATATATGACGACTGCTGGCTAGTAGACTCAGATTCATGGTTTCTTTATTCATGTATGCTAATTGCGATATACAGATTACGCCAGCCGGTCACGAGATTCGGTGGATATCGCGCGCACGATAAACTAATCGAGTGCAACAGTCGATATCAATTGTGCGAAATGCTAACACATATATATTATATATCCACGTTTTATAAATACATTTATATAATTAGTTATTGACGAGAAGGAACTCTTTGTGTAGACTATTTACTGATAATTAGAGATATTAATATATTTAGAAATAATAATATATACATATACAGGGTGTCCCCAATTTAAATGGCAAAACTTCAGGAGCGTGTAGGGGACCGAAAAGCTAAGACAGAAAGTCCTTTAGAGGTTTGCTCGTTTTTGCTCCATTTTGGAGAAAATTACTAAAAAAGAAACAAAACAAGTTTTCGTTTTTTTACTTATTTATTTACATTTTATTTATGTTATCATCTATTTAATGTAGATATTGTTCAAAATGTTGCCCTCTTGCAGCAATGCAAGCATTACATCTAGCACTGACCTCATTAATTGCAGCTAGACATTTTTCTAGTGATATTTGAGTAACTGACTAAAGACTGATTAAGGAGTCATAGAAGAAAGCAAGAATGTAAACAAACAAAAGAATGTAAAGGATAACATCGAGTGTTTACATATGTAAGGAACCTTGAAGCAGAAAGCTACTTTACTCGGTGCCAATCAACTCAAGAGAGCAACTGACAATGAGAGATTGAATTTTTGCGATTTTCTCTAAAATGGAGCAAAAACGAGCAAACCTCTAAAGGACTTCTTGTCTTAGTTTTTCGGTCCCCTACACGCTCTTGAAGTTTTGCCATTTAAATTGGGGACACCCTGTATATCTAGAAACTTCATACTTTCTCTTCAAAATAAAATCTTCTATAATTCTTTTGCATATTTCTCGGATTTGTAAACCAGAGGAATTGAAAATAATATAATTTAAGAAAATTGAATCCTCGACACTGGAATATGGAAAATTTGGTAAACCTGGATATTAGCGCCGATTTCAATGACCTTGACATATGTTGTCAAGGACATGGCTCTGAGTAACTTGCAAAAAATTTTAGCCGTCGCTCGTTGTTTATTACAAAGTTGTTAACAATTGAAGATAGTGACCGACTGATGCTTGCAACATAAGACTGCATATATTTCGCAGCCCACACACCCCACACAAGAATTGTGGGATAGACTTCGCTTCGTGTTGTAAAGTATATGCGTAGACACAGTGGGTTTCGCCCCCCCCCCCCCCCCCGGGGGGGGGCCCCCCCCCACTTCCGGAAGATATAATCTAACCCATACCAAATTTTAGTTTTAAATCAGAAATAGGTTTGGGACAGGTTATATCTTTCGGAAATGGAGCTCCCCCCGTAGGGGAGGCGGAACCCATTGCGTCCATGCATACACTTTCCCACCCACAAAAGAATTGTGGGGTGAACCTCGCTTCGCGTTGTAAAGTATATGCGTGGACGCAGTGGCTTCCCCCCCCCCCCTTCCTACGGGGGGCTCCACTTCCAGAAGATATAACCTAACTCAAATCTATTTCTGATTTAAAATTGAAATTTGGTTTAATCCTAAAGCCTCTGTTCCGCCCATGCTATTACTTAAATATACAATTAATAACTTAAATATACAACTAAATACTTAAATATATAACGCTCATGCACGGAGAAGTTCAAATTATCGCACTTAATACGTGTTCTTATCATCTCATTTAATTGTTAATAACTTTGTAATAAACAACGAGCGACGGCTAAAATTGTTTGCAAGTTACTCAAAGCCATGTCCTTGATAACATATGTCAAGGTCATTAAAATCGGTGAGGTCGGCGCAAATATCCAGGTTTACCGAAAATTTTCACACTGCGTGAAGTTAGCACCATTTTTGAAATTTTAAAATTCTAAAAGTTGTTCCAGGTTGTTCTAGACTTGTTCTAAATTCACTTAATTCGAGTGAAAATTTTCACTTGAATAAAGAGATTTCTTCGTTTTTTTATATCTCTATACAGTTTTAATTAATTAACTTTAAGCTGTCAATTAATGTTATAAGAAATTTAAAATTGCTTCAGCAGTGTAGTCGATTTAATATCACACGAAACTGATCAACTGAAGTTCCGTGCATACGGTGTCGATTCATACATAGCTAGATCTCTTTGTCATCAATCGCGAAGACTAACGTACGTGCGTTACTCGTTTTTACAGCGCCGATAGTATCAGCTGCTTCGTATGTCATGGCGTTCGTCGTCTTCGGTGATTAGTCACGTTTCGATTTCGTAGGACGATCGACCGCTGCACGAAACGGCCGCCTGTTTCGTGAGGCGTTTTAAACGGTCTTTCAAAACAGTTTGAAAGACCGCAAAACTTCTATGCAAATATCAGTATAAATTTCATAAAGTTTGGATTTTTGATTTTTAATCTAACTAAAAGCTTTATTACTGTAATCTTCTAAAATAATTTTTTATTTAAAATGTTTAATGCTCTTAAGAGAAGAAGAAACCAGTGTAACGGTGGTTATTTTTAAGGATTTCTTTTTCTGATAAATAATTGTGTTTTTTTTTTTAAATTACATTATTAACATCACAAAGTACATAATTTGAACTACTTTTTTTGAAATTTTCGTTAAAAAATATTAATATTTATAGCTACAATAGCCAATAATGTTAGCCGCCTAAAAAAAAAGAGCGCATGCGTAGTGGGCCAACGGAAGATGGATGAAGTTAACCCCCCAATATTAGAAAAAATTAAGTTTTTTTATACGATTCGATTGCACATTGTTTGCACATGATTTACTTTTTTTGAAATTTTTGTTAAAAAATATTAATATTTATAGCTACAATAGCCAATAATGTTAGCCGCCTAAAAAAAAAGAGCGCATGCGTAGTGGGCCAACGGAAGATGGATGAAGTTAACCCCCCAATATTAGAAAAAATTAAGTTTTTTTATACGATTCGATTGCACATTGTTTGCACATGATTGCACATTTTTTATTTTTGTTTGCACACCTCTAGTAAAAAAGTTATTCAAAAAAAAAATTTGGGGGTGCCAAAACACAAGGATTTTCGTCTAATTTGATTTGTTTTGAATGTGAAGATAGCCTCTCAAAGTTATTTTTTTAATAACTTTTTTTCTACAGATGCGCAAACAAAAATTCAAATTGATTTGAAATGTGCAAACGAAAATCTATCGATTAGGTCTATTGAAAATCATTTTTGTAAAAATTGGGGGGCTAATGTGAAGTTGGCCCCCCAAAATTTTTTTTTTTTGATAACTTTTACTAGAGGTGTGCAAACAAAAATAAAAAATGTGCAATCATGTGCAAACAATGTGCAATCGAATCGTATAAAAAAACTTAATTTTTTCTAATATTAGAGCCAACCTTACGTTAGCCCCCCCAACTTTTATAAAAATGGTTTTCAATCAACCTAATCACTAGATTTTCGTTTGCACATTTCAAAACAATCTGAATTTTCGTTTGCATATCTCTAGAAAAAAAGTTATTTAAAAAAATAACTTTGGGGGGCTATCTTCACATTCAAAATAATTCAAATTTGACGAAAATCTTTTCGTAATAAGCTTAATTCGTAGATTTTCGTTTGCACATTTCAAATCAATTTGAATTTTTTTTATAAAATTTGGGAGGCTAACGTAAGGTTGGTTTCTTCAAAAGTTTTTTGTGAATAACTCTTTTTCTAGAGATGTGCAAACGAATGCACATTTTAAATCAATTTGAATTTTCGTTTGCACATCTCTAGAAAAAAAGTTATTTAAAAAAATAGCTTTGGGAGGCTATCTTCACATTCAAAAAAATTCAAATTTGGCGAAAATCTTTTCGTATTAAGCTTACTCCGTAGATTTCCGTTTGCACATTTCAAAACAATTTGAATTTTCGTTTGCATATCTCTAGAAAAAAAGTTATATAAAAAAATAACTTTGAGGGGGCTATCTTCACATTCAAAACAATTCAAATTTGGTGAAAATTTTTTCGTAATAAACTTAATCTGTAGATTTTCATTTTCATATTTCAAAAAAAAGAAAATGTTTTCGTTTACATACATTTCTTTTGTTATGCTTTTTATCTTTTTTTCGGTGCGATCGTTTTTATTTTCCAATTAATTTCGTATTTGTAATAGTTACACGAAATTAGTGAACAGTACATAAGGTTAATAATAAAGAAAGGAGTGCTGTTTAGAGAACTGATTGGTAAAATAAAATGTCAATATCACGAAGAACCCCCCCAAAGTTATTTTTTTAAATAACCTTTTTTCTGGAGATGTGCAAACGAAAATTCAAACTGTTTTGAAATGTGCAAACAAAAATCTACGAATTAAGTTTATTACGAAAGGATTTTCGTCTAATTTGATTTGTTTTGAATGTGAAGATAGCCTCTCAAAGTTATTTTTTTAATAACTTTTTTTCTACAGATGCGCAAACAAAAATTCAAATTGATTTGAAATGTGCAAACGAAAATCTATCGATTAGATTGATTGAAAACTATTTTTATAAAATTTGGGGGGCTAACGTAAGGTTGGCTCCTTCAAAAGTTTTTTGTGAATAACTCTTTTTCTAGAGATCTGCAAACGAAAATTCAAATGGGGCCAACTTCATCCATCTGCCAACGGAAGCTCTGGGGAAAAAAAAATTCCTTAAAATATAAGACAATAATTTCAGTTGCACATATGGATCTAAAAAAAAATAATTTGTTACAAAATAGCGGACTTTTGAAAAAAAAAGTTCGAAAATCGGTGAGATATTGATCACTGTTTTTTAACATTATAAAAAAAAACAAATTATTTAATCGAAAATTCCATATGTGCAACTGAAGCTATTGTCTCATATTTTAAGAAAATACTTGTTTTTTTTTTGTTTCAGAGCTTTTGTTGCTCCGCTACGCGTGCGTCCGTTTTTTTTAGAGCGGCTCATACTATTGACTATTGTAGCTATAAATATTAATATTTTTTAACGAAAATTTCACAAAAAGTAGTTCAAATTATGTACTTTGTGATGATAATAACACGATATGAAAAAAAAAAAAAAAATTTTTTTCCAGAAAAAAAATCCTTAAAAATAGCCACCGTTACACTGGTTTCGCCCCTTAAATATTAGATTAGGATTGACTTTTAATAATATACATATAACAAGTCGATTAATATGCACAGTGAATGACTTGTGAATCAAGTAATATCAGTAACGATTAAATGATAACATTACCCATATTAACCTGGCACCCCCACCACGAAAAATCGGGTTCGGCCATAGTGCATAATTAAGTGCTAATTTGTTGCTAATTTATTGCTCTAAGTTCGAATTTATTGCTCCTACCCGTTAGCAGGAAAATGATATTAAAGATGGGGGTGCTGACTTGCCATTAAGCTAGCACCCCCACCTCCGAAAAACACTTATAGCGAGTCGCAAATCATAAAACAAATACACTAGAATTTATTGCTAATGGATTTTTCTAAGTTAAACGTTGAGCAATAAATTTGATATTATATATTTTGAGAGCAACAAATTAGAGAAACATTTTAAGACCAAGGTAAGATTATCGAAAACTAAATATTTTACGAGATATTTTATTTTTTATATCAAAATATATATGTCAGATTAAAATATAAAATAATTCAAAAAGTACTTAATGAAAAAATATTTTTGTATAGTGTTTTGAAAAGCTCGCGAGATAATATACAAGAATATGCAATAAAAAATGGGGAGTTCCACTTAAGAAAACATCGATCACATTGACCTCACTTTGAAAAGGTCATTCGAGGTCAAGTCCATATCATGTGGCCCCCTTGAAACCATGCAACTTTTGTCTGAAACATTTTTCTCTATCGGGCTCAGTTTTCGAGATATTCGCGTGGATTGATTAAAATGGTCCACCCTGTATATTGCGTAAAATACAAAAAAATTTTTTTAAACATTTGCTTGATATTGTACATACTTCTACAGGTAAAAATAATTAGCTTCAGATGCCGAAAAAAACTATCCTTATGACGTACCCCTTACAACAAGTATTTATGTTCGTCCTTTCTCACGGCTAGGAAAATAAATTTGAAATTTTGCCGGTTCACGTTGTGTTGACAACGGTCGGTATACTCCTGGCGTTCATCCTAAATTATTTTTGTATTATACATATACGCGATCGCGCATTAAAGAAATGGAAAAAAAAAATTGATACTATCAATTTAAAAACGTTATTAATACAAATTATCTTTTATAAAAGTGATCCAAAAGATCTCTATTATGCTAGCAGGGCCAAATCAGCAGAATCAAACTGGATCTATCAGATTATTTAATACCCATTTTGTACTAATTTGTACTATTAATAATAATTTTGTACTCCGTGCCATTTCCAAAAAAGCCGTGGTGCTATACTTTCAAATTAAGCTAGCAGGACTAAACTAAAACAAAACGAAAAGATAAAAATAAGACCAGAAATCGAAAGGGCTGAATTTGTACTAATTTGTACCATCCAAATAAACTTAATATATTTATCCCTGCTTAAAAGAATCCCCAATTGAACTCAGCCCTATTAAGCTCATAAGTAAAGTACTCTTTTCTATCAGCAGAATCAATTGCTACTAGTACACACAACGCGGCATAATATGTACCATCAAAATATAAAGTTTCAGATTTTGCACCCCCGCTGTTTTTTCGAAAACTACCCTCTATCAATCTCAAGAGTAAAGTATCTTTTGCCATGAGCAGAATCAATCACTACTTGTACACTCGACGTAGCATAATTTGTACCGTCAAAATGTGAAGTTTCAGATTTTGTACCCCCGCCGTTTCTTCGAAAATTATACCCAACCTCTATCAGTCTCAAGAATAAAATACCTTTCAAAAATTGAAACTTTACATTTTGACGGTACAAATTATGCCGCGTCGAGTGTACAAGTAGCGATTGATTCTGCTCATGGCAAAAGGTACTCTTTAGATTGATAGGAGTCGGGGATAGTTTTCGAAGGAATGGTGGAGGTACAAAATCTGAAACTTCACATTTTGCCGGTACAAATTATGCTACGTCGAGTATACAAGTAGCAATTGGTTCTGTTCGTGGCGAAAGGTACTTTGCTCTTGAGACTGATAAGGGTCGGGAGTAGTTTTTGAAAGAACGGTCGGGGTACAAAATTTTATATTTTGATGGTACATATTATGCCGCGTCGTGTGTACAAGTAGCGATTGATTCTGCTGATAGGAAAGAGTACTTTATTCTTGAGCTTAATAGGGCTGAGTTCAATTGGGGGTTGTTTTAAGCAGAAGGGATAAATATATTAAGTTTATTTGGGTAATACATATTAGTACAAATTCAGCCCTTTCGATTTCTGGTCTTATTTTTATCTTTTCGTTTTGTTTTAGTTGGTTCTGCTAGCTTAATTTGAAGGTAGCAGCGCCACAGCTTTTTTGGAAATGGCACGAAGTACAAAATTATTATTAGTGGTACAAATTAGTACAAAATAAGTACTAAATAATCTGATAGGTCCAGTTTGATTCTACTTAATTTGGTCCTGCTGGCTTAATAGAGGTAAAAATTAAATAAAAATCAATCTATAAAAATATGCAGCGGTTTATATCTTTAATTCCATTATATTTATTCTACATCTGCTCTATATATATATATATAAAGCCGTGAATTTTAATCGATATAATCATCACGCGAATTAGTCTAATAAGGAAAAAGTCACTCGTAGCGAAATAAATTTGCAATATCGCAGTAATATATCGCATACAAGACAGTATTAACCCTTTGCCATTCAAACTAGCTACTTCAGTTCCGTGTTACACAGGCAGCAGGTGAATACAAAATAATTCGGTCAGGCTTCCGTAACACACTTTACTGCACGTAACGCTCGTAAGTTACGTAAGCGCGGAAAAGCGCGTTAATCAGAATCGATACTCCGCAACAACGACGCGGACAGTTACCCGATTTATACGTGTCGATTATGCGGATTGCGTCTGCCATAAGTTTCTTCTCCGGGATTTCTTTCGCGTCGGAGAGAAGAAACGACAAAGATTTCACCATGTGAACGCGAGGCGGAACTTGATCGCGATTGCTAACGAACGCGTTTCTCGCACGACACGTCTAATTATTCGCCTTGCTTCCACGCGCGTCGTTCCCTCGAGGACGAGCCATCTCGAAGGACGCTTAAAACGATCCGTTGCGCCGTTACGACATTAACGAAATTACCCGGTATCTCATTGCATGACAAAGTATTGCGACTATAGTTTTTTTCAAAACCCCTTTCGTTAAATATTCTTTTTGTATTAACCGTGCTCAACGATTCAACTTTGCTTTCCTTTATATAGGATGTCCCAGAATTAAACCGATAAATTTCAGGTGTTTACGGGTTTATTGGCAAAATTGGCTTGTTTTGGTGTTCTTTATAACTACCTGAAATTTGTCGGTCTAATTCTGGGACACTCTGTCTATAGATTACAACTTTAGGTAAAAACACGAAACGATTATAATTGGAATTGTTGAATGCTAAATTACAAGAAGTACCGTTTTCATACTACAATATAGCAAATATTAAAATATAAGAAAAAGAGAGAAATAAAATTGTTTCTTAAAAATGTATTGTATTATTTAATTTAAAAAAAAACATGTCGCCTTTATCACAATTTATTATACACGTTCCATGCTTCCAAATAAAAAGATATGTGTATAACAATATTATTTAGAAAGATAAAGAAAAAACGAATAAAGCTAAAGACAAGTTAAACGACGTAAGTCAAAATCTAAAACGTCTCAGATACGCGAAAGAGGGAAGGGAGAAACAAAAATAATGTGCCCTGCTTCTCTCTTTCTACGAAACACACGAGTAATTTTCGTTCACGTGCACTACCGTATGAATGCGTAATAGAACGACCGAATGCATGCGCGCTATGAGAGAAATGCAAACATACATATTTCACTCGCAGTGCGTGCATTTGTTCGTTCCTTCACGTCTTCATACAATATAATGCACACGAGTGACAAATACTCATTTTTTTTCTAGAAAAAAAAGGAAACTACATTTTCGCTTCTTTTTCTCTTATCTTTTGAACGCAACATCCAAAGATACTAAAGTAGGCGGTATTCTGTTTATCTATATATTTATGATGGCGATTTTATTTAATGCTCAAATTTCGATTTTCCGATTTATGAAATTTATTTCATTTTTCATAGAATTTGCAATCGTTTTCGTTTTTTTGTTTAGTTTTCTATATTACAGATACGGAAAAAAATTGTACTTGTAAAAACTGTATTCATATTTTTACTATTAAATATATTATTTTAAATAATAGAATATAGATTAATTAGTGACATTTATTTAATATGTTCAAGATTATTGACTTACGCCAGTTTCAAAATAAACTTTCAAATTCCTTGTTGTTTAAGTTGACAAGTAAACTCACATTACTCCGACAATTAGTTCCTCCAAGTTTCAATTTAATAAGACTGCGACAAATCAAATTAAAACAGAGTTATAGCTCGCAGAGAGAATCTCTCGTGTTCAATTTTATTTTTCTGAATAATAAAAATACAATAGAAAAAATCACGCGACAAAAAAAATGATATACACATGAAAAGAAAATGTCAAACTTTTAATCATAAAAGAGACGATATATATTTATCGTTATTACGAGAAACTCTCACTGATATCGCTGCATTGACGGAACATCGTATGCCACTCTCCATGTATAATCGGCGCGTGATCTCAAAACTCGAGAAATATAATTTTAAGCACTAATTCCGACGAATTCACACGTGACACGTGAGACGATATAAAACTGTCAAAGTAAGCGCGAAAAATAAGATCACTTTGTACAAACTCACGTTGCAAAGAACTTCTCTCCGTGGCACACTCGTTGGGCTCCTTCCCCCTCTTGTTGTGTCCGCGAGGTCGTCGGGCCGTTTACTTCTGCAACGCACAAACGCGCCGTGTCACCTTCCGCGATTTCACGAGAACTCGTCGTCGGTTGTGTCGTCGCGTCGTGTCGGGCATCATCGACACGACGGCCACTCTCTCACTCCGTGGATCTCCACGCCGCCGGCTGACAAAGACGGAAAAGGAAACAATGTCACGTCACGTCACGTCACGTCACGTCACGTCACGTCACGTCGCGTCGCGTCGCGTCGCGTCGCGTCGCGTCTCGTCTCGTGTTGCGTCGCGTCGTTCGGTCGCGCGCGATGACAACTCACAAGTAGTGGAGTCTATCTTTTTCTCTTTCTTTCTCTCTCTCTCTCTCTCTCTCTCTCTCTCTCTCTCTCTCTCTCTTCTGCTCTCTGTCACGCAAGAATTTTCACGCGTGTCGTCTTTTTGCTCCACATGCTTGCCTTCCGGGACACAGGAGGTACAGCACATCTCTCTCTCTCTCTCTCTCTCTCTCTCTCTCTCTCTCCTGCTATTCCCAACGCCGCTATTTCGCGAACGACACCATGCTTGTCCGCGTGCGTCACTCGTTATATGTATTCGCGGAAATCCGGTTACGGCTGCGATCGAATACAAGCGTGTCTCATCTAGCGTAATCTCGATATCCAATATACGTGTATGTGGCTTCACACGAACGTTGTCACGCGCATCAACGGTGTAAAGTAGGGTCTGCTAAGTTATGCGTTGCAAAGACCTTTGGTGCAGGGAGGGGAGGAGGGGGGAAGCTCGTCTCTCACACTCCGCGCGGCAAGAGGGATGCTATCGCGTTCAAACACAGGTAACACGAACCGCAGCCGAATCTTCACGATAAACGAAAGAGTTCCGGCACTGCATAGTCGCGTTGTGGCGACGTACAAACGAACGAATGGATGGATTGCACAAAGGATAATCGATGCGTATTGTCTTTATCACTCTGTCTTCGCACTTCGTATTTTCTCTCTTTCTCTTTTTCACGCGAACTCTCGGCGCACTACAGTAGATGAATAACACACGATATTACGTCTTGTCGTATTATGCGTTCACCCGTATCGCACTCTGCGACACGATTTACTGTACACGACTGTGAGACACTTTGCTCGTCGCGCTTGTCCGCCCAGATCACCGGAGGGAGGCTGTGTACGGTCACACGTCTCTCGTTCACACGACACGTCCATACGTCGCGGGCACCGATGGCGGAGTGACTCGGTGGCGCCGCGAACACCGATCCTGGCGCCCTCGCGGCCACTCAACAAACCATGGCTAGCGGCTGCACACACTGATATGCCGACGCGCACGCGCGCGCGCGCGCAGAAAATCCCTCGAGCTGGAATATACATATACCACGGAGAGAACCATACACGCATTACTAACGGGGGCACATTGACGAACGACATTACACAAACGATGTCCATACACACACACACACACACACACACACACCACATGCACGCGCGCGCGCATCACACATACACACAAGCGTCGAGAAGCCGCCGCAGGTAGGATCACACAACAGCTACACTCCGCCGAATCTATAATGGATATTCGCACCGACGGACCACCTGGCCCACCGTCTCTCGGTCCCTCCCCCATCTACTACAGCATCTAACGGGTGTCCACCGATATGCACATATAGAGACGCGATCGGGATGTAGCAATATAGAGATATAACATAGCGTCGCGCCTCCCCCAATCTCATCGTTATCGTCGTCGTTTTCGTCGTCGTCGTTACAACGCGCGATTGATGAGATAGGATGAAAGAGGGAGAATGAGAGGGTCAATCTCATCGTTATCGTCGTCGTTTTCGTCGTCGTCGTCGTTTTCGTCGTCGTCGTTACAACGCGCGATTGATGAGATAGGATGAAAGAGGGAGAATGAGAGGGAGATCGTGGATATGTCGTTGTCACAACGTTCGATAAAAGTTCGCTGTAATATGGGGTAATATTCTGATCGGTTTCGACGTATAATTCGTCTACGTTCGCGGAAATGGAATACGCGCAAAAAAAAATTGGTTCGCCAAACCGTGTATTGAGTTATTTACGTTTCGCATTGAAACGCGCGGTATAGATCAACGCGCGCGCGCATTCAATGAGATGGATCTGTATTAAAAGCGGAAGTCGGTTCTTTATTCAAATGTTTGAAATAAACAGCGGTGAAAATGGAGTTTGATTAATTGAATGTGCCGATGCATTTGCGATACTCCATTAAAGTTGAACAAAGTATTATGATGTACATACATAATGACGAATTTAAATATTTCAGCATTTCGTTTCATGCTACTCTTTAGCGTTTAAGTATTAGAAGTATAATAGTGTACACAAGAATTGTGTAATTATTTCTATAATATATTTTCATAATTCTTCGTTAATTCTTGGTTATATTCCGCGTTAGCGGAAATCTCTGTGTTTTTCAAAATAAACATTCCGAAATTACATTGTTACAGTTAATGAGTACAGCTATCTGATGCTGTATTTATATGGATTTACACGAATTTTCACGATTATTACAAGTGTTCGGGAATATTGGATGAGTTTTCGCTTTTCAGTTAACGTTGCACTTTTGCATAAATTATGTGAGTTTTCAAAAAACCGGTAAAGTTCCCATATTGAACATTTACTAACTTAACAATGCTTGCGGACATGATCACGCGAAATTCATATGATAGAATTGTCGCATGATCAACGTGATTATCGGTACGATATATTATATCTGCGTATAATATAATAGTCGCTCGATACTTTTGTCGACACATTTCCGATATTTACTTATAGACGCCACGCGTAACACACCGTAAACGAGCATCGAGATGACTGGACCATTCACTTCCGGTTCCATTAAGGCACTGGCCGTCCGATTCCTAAAGCTAGCGCCAGACTATGCGCGTATTCGCGATTCGTTTATAATTCGTGAATAGTGTGGATGGAAGATTCGTCAAATTCAACCAATCAGATTTCTTTATACCGTTCACGAATCGCGAATTACGAATCACGAATTCCGAATACGCGCATAGTTTGGCGCTAGCTTAAGAGTTTATTGCAAATCAAATATGGCTGTCACGACATGCATCAGTTGAGCGTTTCTATTACAAATGATACAAATATAATATGTATATCGCGAATATATGAAACAATAATATCCTATAAATAATTTATATTATTAATCATAAACATATATTTTAATTTTGTATAAAATGTTTTCATATATATACAGGGTGTTAGAAAAGTCTGGAAACGGTCAAATATCTCGTAAACAATGCATTTTAGAAAAAAATGTTTGAGACAAAAGTTGTATGGTTTCGAGAGGGACATAAGGTGGTGTCATTAATTTGACCTTGAATAATTGCTTGAAGGTCACATGAAGGTCACCTTCAATTTTTTAAACGGAACTGCCTACTTTTTATTGCATATTCTTGTAGCTTATCTCGAGAGCTTTTCAAAACACTATAATAAAGTATTTTTTCATTAAGTACTTTTTGAGTTATTTTATATTTTAATCTGACATATTTTGATAAAAAAGATAAAATATCTCGTAAAATATTTAGTTTTCGATAATCTTACCGTAATACTTTTATGTTCAGAATAATGGGACAAATCAATTAGTATAAAAAAATAATTATTTTTAAGAAAAAGTATGTAATTATTTACAATGTATTTTTTTAAACAATTATTTGTTTTTTTCTT